>NC_069102.1:10981249-11281249 GCF_947172395.1 Bicyclus anynana | reverse complement strand
GTTGCGGAGTGAATCTTCTGTACTTGTACATATGTTTTCTGTGGCTGAAGTAGCAATGAACGGCAATTTTGTACAAAATTAAATACTTGTCACGAAAATTGTGCTTGTCACCTTTGCGGTTATTATTATTGTGGCAGACAAATTCGAACTACACTAACAAATAAATAAATTAACCTCTAGAACACACCTCAAACATTTGACCGGCCCCGGGTCGCCGGGGAAGTCCTTGGAACTGAGCACCATCGTATGCGACAACTCCAGCCCGCCTGTCGCCTCGTCTATCGTAAACACGTCCACCTGAGAACTGACAAAGATATATGTTAAATACACTATCATAAAATTTATTTATACAACATTCCAGCGAAGGGCCGCAACATCCTTCCGATTTTTCCTTCTTTTAGGACTTTTTATCTCCTTTTATTAGGACTTACTAAATATAACTCAAATATGACTGACTGACATAGTGATCTATCAACGGACAGCCCAAACCACTGAACGGATCGGGCTGAAATTTGACACGCAGGTAGATGTTATGACATAGGCATCCGCTAAGAAAGGATTTTGATAAATTCCACCCTTGAGGTCATAAAATAGGGGATGACAGTTTGTATGAAATCTCCTTCATTTTGAAAGTTACAGTTTTAAAAATTTGTTCATAAATCATAAAAAAAATACGAAATATAATGTGATTCCAGAATTTTTAAAAAAGTAAGTAAAGTGATGAAAGTTTACATTGACTTCCACGCAAAGTCCGCGTGGAAATCAATGTAAACTATCCGCTAATAATGTACAAAGATCTCATCCGCTAGTAATGTACAAAGATAAAAAAATAAAATATCATAAAGCTGTAAAAAATTAGCCTATTGTCCTACAATATGCTAATTTACAATGTTATACACTAAGTCGGTGCCTTCGTATGTAACTTAGGCTAAATGCTGCTTACTTTTTCCTTCCAATAGCTATCAGCCTAAACTTATGGTTGACACGAACGCACGTCGCGTCGTCGATCCCTTGCGCCCAGATGCCTTGGACGGCCTGCAATTAAATGTTGCTATCTAAACATGGAATATAATAGAATAATATTTACTTGTTAAAACACAGTACAATAAAATAGGTAACAGAACAGAAGTGTAAGATCGTGACAACGAAGACAATCCTGGCTTAAAACAATTAAGACAACAACTAAATACTTTCGAAACGTGAATGTTAATATCTAGCTTTTCTAAAGGCTTACATGAAAGGATTCACATTTTTTGTAAATAGGTTGAAATATGACAAGCCGCCGCCTAGAGCTTTCATCGAAAACGCTGTCTTTTCAAAACTTCAAATCACTTTAAGATGTAACGTATGGTAGGATATCCTCTTTTATAGATCTAAAAAACAGACTTCATATGCTATCTTTTTAAAGAATAGTTTACTATTACTAACAAAAGAATAACTTTCTCTTCTAAAAAATATCTATTATCCGCAAATAATATTACTATTCAATTATTATCTATATTTATAATAAATCTGTAGAGAGGTCAATTCTGTAGGGTAGTGGTAGGGTAGGGGTAGTTGAAAGTTTACATCGACTTTCACGCGAACAAAGTCGCGGGCGTTTGTTAGTTTACAATAATAGAATGGTCCCTTAAACAGTTTTATGTATATAATTAATATAATATAATATAATTTACCAATGGTTAGTATTGTGGGTGCAAAATGACATTTTTAATGCGAGCTATCATAAATAGTCTAGCTTACAAACAGCTTTGGCCTATTAACAAGACAATATTATTTAACCTCATTTTTCGAGCATTATTGTTTTAACCTTTAGCGGCTAAGCTCCTTAACTAGAAACCTGCTCTACACACAGAGCTACTACTTAGGGTCCTTTGTATGAAATTAGCACAAAACGTGTCTATTTTACTTGTATTTGTTAAATAAATACCATAAAGCGTAGAGAGTTATGTTAATGGAATAGACATATTATATAGAGGGTTTTTACATCTGTGTCTTCTGGTAAGAATTTTTTAGTTATTGTTTATATTGGGAAATTGGTGGCGCCACAGTGACAATAATTATATTTTGTAACATGGCGCCAAAATCTATGAGACGAATATCTTAGCATTCCATGGATTCACAGTGCGCGTGCCGGTTTCATCGCGTGGCAGAGAGAAAACCCCCAAGCAGAGCCAGAGAGTTAAGAAATTCCTTGACAATCAATTAACTTTCCTTTTCTCAGCTAGTGTAGAATACCCATTCTAATATATAACTTGCTGCAGTTTTATTGTGGCTACGGTGTTTAAGCAACTTGCTTAACCACCACCTACTAACTAGAGAGAGATTTGGCTGGTAAGCCTCTCACACTCAATTCTAAGGTGAACAAACTAACCACATTTTTTGAGTGAGACAAAATAAGGAAAGAAAGATATTAGTTTGAACTATCCAAATAGTTTAGTCAACTGCATTATAACTGTAGTTATAGAAGACTTCACTTCATATTGATCCACTCATAACATTCCATGCGTAGCACGTGTCATAACGGGTTGACATAAGAAGCGGATATAAAGGGCCAAACATTACAATTACAATAAACCCACAATTGGCAGAGAATAACCTTGAGTGAAGTCCCGGACTTGTAACCGACGGATGAAGGGTTAAAGACGTCTTTTAAAACTAGTTAAAATAATACATGAAGCATTATCCAACCAAAGGTGTAGACAGATCGAACATCACGACAAGAATGCGCTAGGCCGCCCGAGCGGCTTACCACTACTCCCCACCTAACTCACGGAACATTTCGTACTATATCGGTTCATAACGACACGAGCCGACGTATCCAATGACTCATTCGCGCCGACACACCCAGTAGTAGTGATGCTACTTTGATAGGATTTCGAGTTACAATGTGATAATTAAAACTGAACACTTTTACATCTGTCTGCCTTAATTGTTAAGGTTCATATTAGATCCATCTTCCATAATTGGTTTCGCGACTCAGTAGTCAACCATGTAGCAACAAGAGAATTTTTGGATTTCGCGAAATCTTGCTAAGTCCCAAGATCGTTCCGTCTAATTTGTCTATGCAATAATTACCCTAACTCTCTGAGCTCTATGGTATTACAATATTACACTTATCTTACCCTTAAATCCGTTGCTATACTTATCTGAGATATAAAAAAACAATTATTACATAAATATGTAGTCGCATTGCTATGTTAACATTACATGTTACTTAATAGATTAGATTTACATAATTATACATTAGATATTACTATATAATAATTTTCAATTTACCTACTGACACATATTTATTAAAAATCATACTGGGTTTGTAAGTTTCATTAGAGAAACACTATAAATAATATCTTTTTACATCATTACACAACAAGCATTAATTATTTGATGTATAGTGTGCAGTGGATTTTAAGTAGAAAACTAACAAAATAATTAATTTATAAGACTTTCATATTGTCTGCTCACTATTATCTTGGATGTTAAACCTCATTATACTTAATATAATAAATATCTTCGACAAACATAGCCTTTGCACCCAGAGTTCCTTTAAAGGTCATCAAACTCATGCTTTGTATTCCACTTGCCAAGATGTGTTTGTTCATTTTTAAAGCATCGTAATGCCTTGAGGCATTTTCAACCTCAATGTTTGGTTTTAGGTAAACCCTTTATTAACCAATATTGGATTTTTACAAGTCCATATATTTTAACAGTGTTGTTTCATTAACAAACCACGCAAAGTCACAGTCTACATTCCATAATTGGCTAGTGTATCTTAGGAGCATGTGCTGACAAACTTTCAGCTTTTATACAATGGATCCATTTAGAATTTTATAAAACTTCCTTTAGGCTCAAAAGGGCTAGAACTCACATCTATAAAGTCAGTTTATAAAAAAAAAACTTACATTAGGATCAAATTTGAGATTCGGTGCAGTGAGATAAGCAGCCCTGCCATCATTGAGTGTTATACCGAACCCACACACCAGGGGAGAGTACTCAATATCGTTGACGTGGGTGTTGTCTTCTAGTATAGGCTCCGCTGGAAATATAGATTACTAATAAAGTATGAACCAATTTAAAAGTGGTATCTCGAACATTCATAATCATCATTATCAACCCATATTCGGTTCACTGCTGAGCTCGAGACTCCTCTCAAAATGAGAGGGTTTTGGCCATATAGTTCACCATGCTGGCCCAATGCAGATTGGTAGACTTCACAAACATGAATGATGATGCAGGTTTCAAGATGTTTTGAGATATGTGATATTTAATTCCCTAAAATTCACATAACTGAAAAGTTGGAGTTGCGTGCCAAATCGGATTTGAACCTACGCCCTCTAGGCTATCACGGCTCTATCTTGTACATTTTGAAATATGTATTTCTTTTTTTAATTTGATAATTAAAGAAAAATATTCAAAGAAAAAAAATTGTACTGACACAGACATTAAACACATTTACAATATTTGTGTTACAACTAAACTATGATAGTTTAGTCCAACTTTACAACAACTGTGAGCCACCAGTATTTGTATGCAACATGCTCAATAGTTATCTTTTAACTGTTTGGGCTTACCACTGGCTTCAACAATAAAAGTAAATTGCTATCACACATGAACTCAGCTAAATATTAACCTTTAGAAACTTGCTGGTTGATGGAGAAAGGTATCCGGCCAAGGTCGAGGCAATAGTCACGGTTCTGCGTGCCATCCCAGCGATACCTGAGCAAGTGAGCTCTTGTGGTGCAGACAAGTATCTCTGTGCCTGATATACAACACATCCTAGTTATCTGCCCGTCCCATACTAGGATTTCTTTGAACTGAAAAAAAATATTAATTACAAATTATGGCAAATATTCTTTTTAAAAATAAAAATACATATTAATGTAATGAGCTTGTCCTTAGAACTAATATGTGTACAGCAACATTTGTCAAGATAAGTGAAACACTCCTTTTCCTGAACCTGAGGTTGCCTGAAGGAAATCGCTGCTTAGCTGTAAGGCCGCCTTTTATATTCTGCTTTCTTCATACTGTTTTTATTTGTTTAATCTGTACAATTGAAGTGTCAAAAAAATAAATAAATTTTGACTAATAGCTACATAATCAAAAGGCAGGCAGTCAGAACTCTGTAGTTAAAATTTAGCTAGTAAAATTTACATTACTACCAAGGCAAGTTAAAGTTCTAAAGACAAGCTGTGTGTACATTTTTATATAGTTTGTAAGTTGAGAGAGTTTGCAGAGAAACTTGACACAAAAAAAATTGCAGACTTTCTACAATGTTGCTTGTCTGTCTGTATTTTAATGGATGTACTTTAGTTAGAGCATGCAGGAACTTCACCATCTTGTTCCTCCTTCCCCTTTCTATCACACACAAGCAAGACGCCTCAATAGGTGGCATCCTTAATTAAGCGCGCGAGCTCCAACGACATTACTGCTTTCCATCAGGCATTATTGTAGTCAAGCATAAGCCTATCCTATCCAACTTCCTATTAATATTATAAACTCTAAAGTTTGTATGGATGTTTGTGTGGATGTTTGTTTTGATTTTTGTTACTCTTTAATGCCACAACTACTGACACACATAGGCTACATTTATCCAGGAAAAATCCATGCTTCCTGAGGGATTTGTGAAAAACAAAATTCTATGCGGTTGAGGGCATCTGCTAGTCTTCCATAAATACAAAGCTAATACTATTTAATATGTGTCAAATAGAAAATACTTACAATAGTGATTTTAAGTGATGGTATAACTTCCTTCACAAAAAGCTCTGCTGAATCTCTCCTCAAGCTCGCCATGGGTGGGTCACATTGCTGATATGCTGTCTGATCACTCTGAGCCTCCACATTGTATAAAATTAAATGGCCCTCTGATGTCTACAAATAAAATTCTACAGACAATGAGAACTGTAATTTTGTTTTGTTATTTGCAAATGTTTTCTTTTTTGTCACCTATATATACTACAGCCCTACTCTATATGTCTATACTTGTCACCAACAAACAAACTTAAAATGAGGGTATTACTTCAAAATCATTTCCCACATCCTAAAAATTATAATTAACTCAATTTTAAGTTAATGAAAATAAATTAGAGCTTCAATTATTTAAATATAGTTAATATATTCTGAATTAAATTTTATAAACAAACAATACATAATCACTACATAGTATAAAACAAAGTATCTGTCCATATGTATGTTTAAATCTTTAAAACTATATAACAGATTTTGATGTGGTATTTTTAATAAATAAAGTGATTAAAGGGAAAGGTTTATATGAATAATAAGCTGAAATCCACGTGGACGAAATAAATAAAATAAACAAAATAAATTTCTACCTTCATTTCTAATTTGTATGTTGGTAAACAGTAGACATCAAGTAGGGCTGTAGTGAAATTTTTTTTTGTACAGAAAGTACTTATTACTGATGTTAGGCACATAACTTGATAAATAGGAAGGTAAGATGAATATCTTAGCATTCCAAGAATTCACAGTGCGGATGCTGGGTGTGGTAGAGAGAAAAACTCCGAGCTGAGTCCTGAACTTGTGACTACAGGATGTAGAGTTTAGGAATTCCTTGACGATCAATCAACACTCCCCGTTCTCTGCTCGTGTTGTTCTTCTTGCCTAGCTAAATTTGGTAAGATCCTATTAGAGCAGCTTTGGATACTCGTTCCAATATAGAACTAGCTGCACTTCTAGAGAGGCCAAGGTCTTTAAGCATGTTATAGAGATTTTGCTGGTAATCCTCTCATCAATCATAAAACTGTACTACATACCGAAATGCATATCATTGATGAGTCTGGTTTCCATTCCACCCCAACATTGACACCCAACCTCTGCAGTGACTCAACACTTCGTTGGTGGTAAACTATTGGCACGCTGGGCTAAAAAGTAGATTTTTTCTTATATTTAAAACTTCAATAACTCAACGGCATGGACTGACCTTAGGGAGGTTGTAGTACAATAACCACCCACTGGACTATAGTCATACCTTATAAATCTTTTTTTGACTAATTGGAGGGGAATAGGAATATTGGTGATATTTGAAAAACCTCCTCTAATTCATTTAATACATATTGTTAAGTTGTTTGGTTAAGAAAGTTGATGATATTACACCCATTTGAGAGCATGTTAGGAAGTTGGTCCTGGTCATTATGCATATACATCTGATAGTAATCATTAAAGAGTCAAACACTACCCTAAGCTCATCCACCTGTCAACTTATCAAATCACAGTAATGAGTTTCTGCTCTATATTTTTCCTAACTCTTATAAGGATGACATAGAAAGGCAGATAGTTCCAGTTAGATATTAGAGTTTATATACTGATTGGATAATAGACAGCAGAGTCCAGGTGTTTTGGAGTACCAATACGTACAAATTCTAAATTTGCACAACCGTCTATTTCCTGGTGACAAATGAAAAAATAATATTATGTGTATATTGTAACGTACCTTGCAAAACCAGACCACAAAACAATCTTCACTAAGCGACGCGAATAAGATTTTATCTCTATTAGACACAATTTGTCTGAACTGTGCATCATTACCCAAATTTTGTAAAACTTTTGGCCATCCTATCGGGAAATACATTTTCGAATGTGCATCTGGTAATAATTTAATGAATAACAACAATTACACTGTGTTACATGTAACTGTTTATTTGAATTTTACGACATTATAATTAATAACTCGTCTCAAATTCACAATAATATTAGATTTCGTTTCGTCAACACCAGTCTGTGATCACAAACGTCAAATGAAGCCAAAGAGTATGTAATCAATGAAGCTATGATTGACATAAACATAGAGTACCATTGAAGCATTGGAGAGGGTACACAAACGATTGTGATTTGATGGCAATGAAGAAAGAGTAAGGAGGAACGGCCCTAAGTCGTCTATATAATTTTTAGTTATACAAGTGCGATGAAAATATGAACCTTACGAGTAAAAATATATTTGTCTCAATCTCATCTACGTTGTGTTTAAAATTCTTTAAAGGATAACATAATGTCAAACAGTTCTATGTATCTTTCAATATCATTCATATTTACAAAGCTCCGCCTTGAAGCACGTAGGCGCCATTTAAAGGAATCATTTACAGATTACCATTACCACAGATTAAAGAATAATAGGCAGATAGTGCGCACGGAACACGACGGTGTCGTAACCGTGTCAAATACAAAATTCTAAAAACGAAAACTTACTCGAGTCAGTACGACACAAAGCGTCACATCAGTAATTTTAAATGTTATTCAAGAAAAATGGCGTTTTATGTTTTTAAATATTTTAAAAACAAAACTAAAGAAACAAGATGGAGATTTTTTTTGGTAGGTTATTATTAATTATTATATTAATTTACGTAAATGTTATTAATGTTAAATTTTGAAATACAAATTATGAAAACAATTTGTATACGTGGATGTGTGACGTTTGTTTTTTTCATGGGTTTTTACAGAATAAAGACTCATTCTGGATCATCTTTATTCTGCGTTAGTAACTATCTACCAGCAGATATATTTAAGTATGCACTTTCTAAAAGTAGAATCACAAGAAACACAATAAAAACGATCTGATTTCAAGAACAATATCAAATAAAAGAATACGTCAAAAACAATCAAATGGACATATAGAAGTTTCATAGGACGTACATTATTCCTTTAAATGGCGCCTACGTGCTTAATAATATGAATGATATTGAAAGATACATAGAACTGTTTGACATTATGTTATATTTTTAAAGCATTTCAACTTGAA
This sequence comes from Bicyclus anynana, assembly GCF_947172395.1. NCBI lineage: Eukaryota > Metazoa > Arthropoda > Insecta > Lepidoptera > Nymphalidae > Bicyclus > Bicyclus anynana. Next base: position 11,272,500 of record NC_069102.1, on the reverse strand, counting down.
GGCGGTGCCAAGACAGTGATGCATTAACTCAAGCCGTTTTAATCATAAAGATTTAGTATTTTCAGACAGTTCTTTCCCGTGGTTCTTTTGAAAACGGCTTTAATTAAAACGTCACTGGCTTGGCACTGCCTTCAAGTTGATCAGAAGGTAGCACATACGATGTTATTTTTTGCTTTTTACTTTAGTGGTAACATTCAGGTGATTTTGAAGTCGGTTGTTGTTTTTTTATAATTTTTCATCGCACTTGTATAACTAAAAATTATTAAAAAACTTAGGGCCTTTCCTCCTTACTCTTTCTTCATTGGTGATTTGTGATAAAATAGGCTACTTGCCTCTTTTGTAAACAGGCAGCGTTCAAACTGAACTATGGAAGTATTATAAGCTATATTTTATTTTGTCCCGTCAATAATAACCAGTAAAAAATTTAATATAAATGAAAAAATATCTACGTAAAATTATTGCCTTGCCGCCGAAACACAACACATTAGCAAGTGACGTAATTCATAGAGATAACAAGAAGACCATTAAAAAGAATGGACCTGTTACACACCCAAATTCACCAGCAAAAAGTCTGTCGTATTTTGAGCGGGACGAGGTAAACTCACACATCGAAAACATTTAACACCATTAAGTATATTCATGCCGTGATAGCCCAGTGGATATGACCTCTGCCTCCGATTCTGGAGGGTGTGGGTTCGAATCCGATCCGGGGCATGCACCTCCAACTTTTCAGTTGTGTGCATGTTAAGTAATTAAATATCACGTGTCTCAATCGGTGAAGGAAAACATCGTGAGGAAACTTGCATACCAGAGAATTATCTTAATTCTCTGCGTGTGTGAAGTCTGCCAATCCGCATTGGGCCAGCGTGGTGGACTATTGGCCTAACCCCTCTCATTCTGAGAGGAGACTCGAGCTCAGCAGTGAGCCGAATATGGGTTGATGACGACGAAGTATATTCTGTGTCCATACACTACAACAACTATATAATTGACTCGCAATACATACACGCGTAATTTTTACACAGACTAACCAACACATCACTGATACTATCCACAGAATACATATATATAGAACGTTCGATTACTTGATCGTTTTTTTACTGTTCCGTCAAAAGAATCGATTCTTTTTAGAAATCGTTTTTATTACAAATTTGATAAAATTATGGTAGAATGAAACGGTACTCCATCTTTTACCTAACTACAAGTTTTTGGCCGTTTTTTATGCCATTCAACTACACAATCCGGCATTTTTAGGGAGCTCTTTACAGACGAAACGATTACAACAATGGAACATCGATTCTATAGCAACGGTTTTTATAAACGCGTTAGATCATTGATTCTTGATCTTTGACAGTTTACAAAGCAGGTCCTTTCTTTTTAATGGTCTAAGAGATAACAGCGTGATTGGCGTTTGCAGTGATGTGATTAGCGCCAATCACAAACCAATGCCTTGTAGCGAATAACGTTACAGTTTATGATTGGCGTTTGCGGTGACGTGATAAAAATACAATTTTGTTTTATAAAAATATTACAATTACGAGATTATTTTCACAAATAAAAATGTGATTAGAGTTTCTAGGCATCTAAACTGCCTCTATGCAAAAAATCTTCTTAGTTTTGTACAGCAGGCGAGTAGCTAATTATTGACATTTGACGTATTTTTGACAATAACTTTGTTAATATCTTAACAAAGAATATATACTCCAAGGATTATCTTACCATAAAGCACAGGGTCAATTTGACTATCTTCCAATTAGCCATCAAAATAATACTAATAAGTAGTGATAATCTAAAAACTAGAAGTTACTGACTTTTTTTTCTAAACCATTGAACTACACAGAAAGATATTTTTACGGATTTCTTTAATTGACGAACCCGATTACAATTGAAACATCGATTCTGTAAAGACAGAACCTCCCTGGCGCAGTGGTATGCGCAGTGGACTTACAAGACGGAGGTCCTGGGTTCGATCCCCGGCTGGGCTGATTGAGGTTTTATTAATTTGTCCAGGTCTGGCTGGTGGGAGGCTTCGACCGTGGCTAGTTACCACCCTACCGACAAAGACGTACCACCAAGCGATTTAGCGTGCCGGTACGATGTCATGTAGAAACCGAAAGGAGTGTAGATTTTCATCCTCCTCCTAAAAAATTAGCCCGCTTCCATCTTAGACTGCATCATCACTTACCATCAGGTGAGATTGTAGACAAGGGCTAACTTGTACAGTAGTAAAAAAAAATAAAACAGTTTTTGTATTCACATTAAACGTTGAACATAGGTCCATAAGTAATTAGTCTGAGTGTCAATCCCATTTTCGACCGCCTTTTTATCTAACCTGTGCAAACCATACATTTTTATAGTTAGGTCTGTGGTGCTAAATGCAAATGTTAACTTTTTTGTCTTTGGGCGATGCTAACTTGCTGACAAAATTAAAAGCAACAAAATAATTTTTTCCAGCTATTAGTGAAAATTTGATTTATTGGCTCAAGTTTCCAGTCGAGAACAAAACTATTGGTCTTTTTTTGCTTTAGTTATGTCTGTACGCCCCATGTGGTTTTCACAACAATGTCTGAAGCAAATGATATAAATTCCGACAATCTTTGCACGACGGAAGACGCATTTGAAAAATTTCAAGCGGTGTCTGTATGTGAAGAAGAGGTGGAATACATTACGCTGTCCGACATCGTGTCCCCGCCACCTCCCAACCACGACCCAAGTGATATTCTGCCCGAACTGCTCGCCGACGATGTAAGTCCACCTCTCGTACCAGAAGAACCTGTAAACCAAGTAACATCTACAACTGATCAAAATGTACAAGAAATCCTACCGTCACCGAAAAAGCGGGGGAGAAAAAAGAAAGCTAATATGGAATCGAGCAGTTGTCCAGTAAGTGGCCAAACTGAATATTACGACTCTGCGACAGTAATTGACAATGAAAGCATTAAAAACAATATAACATCCCTAGGGTTAGAAAACAGTTTTGATAACAGTACAACAAACAAAGAGCAAGTGTTACCTGAAGCTCTCATCAATTCTATCCCAAATGAAACACCGAGGATTTCTAGAAGGGGACGATATATTAGGAAACCCGTAATCAAGGAACCTATTCAACAAAAAATACCAAACAAGAGAGGTAGAAAACCAAAACATCTACAAGTACCTGCCCCCTCTTTAGAAGATGAGAAAAATGTAACTCAATATTCTAATAATGATAATACATCTTTGGAACAACCCAAATTGGAAACTGTTAAAAGAGGAAGGAGAAAGAAAAGAATACCATCTGAATGTATAGAGTTTTCTAATGAGGTTATAATTGAAAATGAAACCAATCTTGATTTAGTACCACCAGTTGAAGAAACTTCATTGCCTAATGTGAAAAGGAAAAAAAGGGGCAAGAAAATTAAAAAATACGATTTAAATGATACTTCGACTATAGAAAAAGAACAAAAAAGTGATGAAGTTGAACAACTAACATGTTATAATCCAGAATTATTTGCAAATGAGTTAACAGAAGATGAAATAGAAGACATGCCATTAGTGGCATTAAGTAATAAAATAGGTAATGACAGAAAAACTGCCACATCTGATATCCCATTGGGTACAGAGAATGAATTATTGATAGAAATGACTAAAGCAAGTGAAATAAAAGACAATGTTGGTGTGCAAAAAACTCAAAAAAAACGTGGCAGACCTAAAAAAGTACATACAAATGATTTTACTCTAAACCAGTCGCCTGAGAGTGAGAAAGATATTATTACTACTAACAGTATAGGTAAACACATAAACATACAAGAACAAGAAACAAATGATTCAAAAATGTGTATTGATGAATTATCAGCAAATAATAATACTTTTGATAATAACGCTAAGGATGAGGCGACAACCTTCCAGGAATCCCAAGAAGATATACTCAATGATTCTCCTAATAAAAGAAACTCAAAAAAGCCTATTATGTCAGACTTTGAATATAATATAGATAGTATTATTAAAAATGATAATGAAAGTGACAATGTTGCATCAAGATTAAAGGACCCTAGTGAGCCAGAAACAGAGGATTCATCAAAAAGACCTGTTCGTCGTAAAGTAAAAAAGAATTTACATTATGACGAAGGATCAGATGAGGACCCTTATGCTAACATTGAGCTATCGGATGATGAACCACGAAGAAGGAAGGGTGGAAAATACTATTCTGATGATGAATATATTCCAGGTGGTAAAAGACAACTATCAGATGCATCTGATAGTGACATTGACATTGATGAGGATGTAGATGTAAATGAATTATTAGGTGAATCTATAAAACACAGAGGTAGAAAATACAAAGGGTCTGAATCAGGGTCTAGTCCACGAAAAAGAGCCAAAAAAGGAGATAAAAGTAAACCAAATAATCTTGATGTTTTCACTCAAAAACCTACCACAGAAAGTACTGATGATCTTGAAGATTTATTAGAAACATCAGTTATCAAAACCAGTGATGATACTCCAAAATCTTGGGGTTCAACCAAAGAGTTTAATGATTTTCTTATAAAAATATCTCAAGCACCAGACATTAAAATCAAAAAAGCAAAATCAATGGACACTTCAAAAGCTCCTCTGCAGATACCAATTATAGACCAAAATGAGGTAAAAAAAACTTATGAAATGTGTGCACAAACTGATACTATTACCACTAAGTCTGTTTTAGTTCAGACAACCAGTGTTCATGAATTGCCCATGAAAAACCAAGTTCAGCTGACAAGTGAGCAGTCAGAAAAAGCTTGTGAGTTCCTATCAGGAATCGTAAGGACAACTGCAGAACTAGGTCAACTTATGATACAAAAATCTGAAAATTTCATAGAAAAGAAAATTAATACTACCCATGTAACAGATACATTAAAAATGGACTTTTGTGTTCAAAAATCTTTTTTACTATTTAGACTAGCTAAACATAACTTAGTTCAAATGGAAGAAGATCTAGCAAAACAATATACTGAATTTTTAAAGGAAAACAATTTGATTCAGCATAGAGAAGAACTAAAAGTTATTGAACCCACTTCCAAAGCTGCAAATAGTGACAGTGATTGTGAAATTGTTGAAGAACCATTGGAAAATAATAAGGAAGTGAAACAAGCTTTTAATCCGAAAACTGTCTTCCTCAACAAAGAGTTGTCCATTAAAATAGCCAAAAAATCTTGTGAGGAACCAAAACCGAAAGAGAAGGTGAATGTAAAAGGTAGACATACGGTTTGGATTAATGACTCTATAATGGTTAAAAAAGTAAAACCTACTCAGTCTTTTTTAGCCCAGGACAGCCGAAATAAAAAACCACCTGATACTTACATTACATTAAAAATGGTAAGTGACTTTTTTAAGATTTATAATCAGCAAAAGGCAATATCAACGTGCGCTCAACTTTTGAGACCTCAGTGGCTTAATGTGAAGCAAAATTATTTTTGCTATTATTTTTTTCACAAAACATGTGAAACTTCTGAAAGTTCTGTTACTAATGAGGAATTAACAGCTAATGTTACAGTTACTGAAAATTTACAAAACATGAATGATTTGAAGCCATTGAATATACACCCTAAATCATTATTGACACTTTGTACAAAAGCTATACAAAAATTGATGCTTGTTGAAGATAATGACACAGCAAAGAAATGTTTTTTAAGTCCAAACATTAAAACAAGCAGTCTTAATTCTGATATTTTATTAAGTATCTGTGAAGATGAAATGAAAGATATTAAATGCTTAAGTGATTTAAATGGAAAAAAAGTAAATGTTGGCCATCTTAAAACACTTTGTTATAAGAAGCTTGTTGAACTTATCTGTATGCCTGATTTCAGTGAGAGTAATGTAGAAAAGGTTCTGACATACAAATGCAAGAAAAATAACAGTATTTATAAAATAAATGAAGATACTCGTGAAGAAAAATGTAGTGCATTTATAGAGAAAAAAAAACCATTACTGGATACTCCTAAATTTATAGAGAAAGTAGAGCCGTTATTTACCCTTTGCTTAAGAATTATACAAGATAGCCAAAAAGCACATGAAACTCCAATATTTGTAAATAAAAGAAGATTTTTTGAACCACATTCATTAAAATCTATAGTTCTTAATAAAGTAAAAAATGTTATTCAGAAACAAATAGGCCTCAGTGATAATCATGCAAATAAAACAGATATTTTTCAAGATTGCGTTACTACTGAACCAATACAAATAAATAATTTTAATTTTGATATAAAAGAACCAAGTTCTCTAAATTTTCTTTGTATTGATGTTCTTAATAATCACATCCTTTATAGATTGAATTCAAGTTTTCCAAATTCTCTTAAATCACTTTGTATTAACCATGTTAACAATATCTTAAATAAAGAAGATAAAAATGATGGTCAATTTACCATTGAATCACATATAGGTGATTTAAATTTTACCATTAATAATGTGAACACTGTCTCAGAAGAGGTCTTTTTAAATGTTACTGATGAAGATTACAATGAAGATAATCAAATGGAAACATTTGATGGGGAAAATAATTTTTCTGATGACTGTGAAGCTGACTATGAAAATGACGCAGAAGATGATAATAATGTTACAGATGATGATAATAATGTTCCAGAAGATGATAATAATGTTCCAGAAGATGATAATAATGTTCCAGAAGATGATAATAACTGGGTTTCCCAAGTTCAAATGAAAGAATTACGATCTTTTATAGAGCCCATTAATAATACCGACAGCGAAAAAGCGCCCCAAGTTTCAGATTTGCTTCCAAAGAGTACAGTAAACATCAAAGCTGAGCCTTTAGATGAACAACCTGATAATATTGCAGAAACAAATGTAAAAATGGAGCCCCTGGATGAAGAGGACTCTAGTTTTCTGCCTCTAATAGAAACCAAACAAGAGCATATTGAGGCTATGTCCTCTTCAAAAGAACCTATTCAAAGACAGAATAGCAATAGTTATGATGAAAACACATTTGAAACCTTTGTAAGTTCAAATAAAATGATTACATCGATGACTAATTACGAATTTTCACATGATGAAGTTTTCACTCAAAGTACATCTAGAGTTCGTAGACAGTATGAACCTGATTCTGATGACGAAATTGAAAATTTAGCTGATAGTTTAAATTTGTTGGTACCTCAAAATATTGAGAAAGCTAAAGATAGATTAATGGAAAGTAGTTCAGACGAAGATACTAATAAAAAAACTAAACCAGAGAAACGTGCCAGAGGAAGACCTAAGAAAAATGCTAAAACTAATAATCCACAACCTGTTGTTAAAGAAAATGTAGCATCAAAAAGTGAATTGGCTATCTTAACTAGAAGAATGAAAGAGAAAATTAGGCAAGTTGAAAAGAAAAATAAATCTTCAGAGTCTGAATCGGAAGATACACCTTTAAATGTTATTAAAGAAACTAGTGATCCGCAATCTGCTAAAGAAAATCTAACATCAAAAAGTGAATTGGCTATCTTAACTAGAAGAATGAAAGATAAAATTAAGCAAGTTGAAAAGAAAAATAAAACTTCAGGGTCTGAATCGGAAGATACATCTTCAAATATTATAAAAGAAAAAGAAAAAAGTAGAGGCAAATCTAGTAAAAAACAACCAAGTGACTGTAAAGAACCTGACAAAGAAATTCAATGTAGTGATGTTGATTCTACTGAACAGATTAATGAATTTGACACCAAGCTGAATGAAATCACACCTACTAAAGACAAACAAATATCTGAAAAGGACACAAACGAAAAAGCTGCGGTAAGCTGTGATAAAGAACTTAACAATTTTAATGATGAAGAAAATAATGTATCTGATATGGATGATAGGTCAAACTCGCCTTTAATAAATACTGAAGATCCAGTGGAACTTCTAGAATGTGAGCCAAATATTGCAATGTTAATGGAAAGGCCGCCTATCAAGAAGAAACTGAAGAAGAAAGATTTTTCTAAACCAGGGCCTCGTTGCTCAAAAAAAGATTATGTACCTTACATTGACCGCCATGGTTGGAATTGTTATCCCATCAATACTAATGATAGCAAGATTTATCAGGATGCTCAGATATTGTTACACAAACTGCCAGAGTCGTTTGTTCAAACATATCTGAAATACCAAGACCTATCTGAGCAGTCTAAAGATGATTCAGAAGTTGACAAGTAAGTAAATAACATTGTGGTGTTCATATTTTATACTATAGATAGAGTACGTGCCCACAAAATCACCACAAAAAATTATCAGAATTTAGCTACTGCACACATGCACAATTATGTGTTTTTGTTACTATATACATTTAAGTAGTAATATAAAGTTTTTTCACATCCTGAACATGCAACTCGACACTAGACAATATCAGGGTATTATTTGTTTAAAAAACTTTTGTTGTTTAAAAAGCAACTAAATGAAATCAAGACAATTATGCACATTTTGTCTGCCTCCGTTTTGAAGTGCTAGTACCCTATCTCTAGTATAAAACATTCTTAGCGTTAATTTAAATCCTTCTAATTAAATATTTCAATTTATTGGAATATACCTGTCTATACAACCTATATTATAGAGGTGAAGTTTTTAGTATTGTCGGGGATAATCTCTGGATCTACTTAACCGATTTTGAAAATTATTTTACTACTAGAAAGTTACGTTACTTGTGAGTGTCATAAGATATATTTTCACGGGAACAGGAACTACGCGGGTGAAACAGTAGGGCGTCGGCTAGATGTCTATATGTGTGTATAATCAAATGTAGGAAATAGTAGTCTGAGACGCATATGAGTTCGCTCGATCTCGTGTTGGCTTGTGCCGACGCTAGGTAGCGCGACTTGTTTCCGTAAAGAATATGGAGTTAGAGAGGGGTAGCGATCGTGCGGGAACGACTGATGATATAAGGCGCTCGCCATACGGTCTGCTAAAGTGGTCTCGTGGCATTCGAGGAGTCTAACACTTTTGTTGTGTAATCCTTCATAACTTGAGCAGTGACTGGTGAATGTTACTAGTTGGAAGGGATCCCTTAAACCTGCATCTGGAGTCACAAGCCTCTGGGACAGCTGAAGGTATTCTGTGCCATTCTAGGGTCTTATTTTGGTTACAGTTTTATTTGTTAATTAAGTTGTCCCGACAAATATTGTGAATCATGTCACCTTTGTTTGACATTGGTTTATTATTTTTAATCTACTTCTGAGTCTGCTCAATATATTTCTTTTAAGTAAGTTTTGTAAATAATACCAGTCAGTTTTGTTATTTTTACATATATAATTATAGCAAAAATCCCATGTCTATTATGTATAGTGTATAATAATAAAGAGCAGGGATATATAACACAATAATATTACAGACTGACAAATTTGCAATCATTACATCGAGTTACATCAAAAGAAAAAGGACGTCAGAAAACCAAAGACAATAAAAATATCACTTCCGAACATGGTAAAACAAAATCTTCAGAAACTGACACAAACTTCCAGACCGATGTCAAAGTTGAACCATGTGAAGAGCTCTTGCCTTCTGAAGATGAGGACGACAATACTGGTTATATTACCCCTCCTGATGTAAGTATTTTTCCATACATAACAATGGAGTTTCACACCACATAAAAAAAATTACAAACTTGTTATTTATTATTATATTTATTTTTATGATTGCAGACAATACAGCGAAGTGCAGAGAACTGTTTGGCGAAAGATTTCTTGATGAATGAAGACAATGATAGTGATTCTGAAAAACCAGAAGGAGCAAGTAAAAAACAAGCTATAAAAAATGACGATGAAGAAACCGCCATCAAAAAGTCAAAGCGTTCTTCAAAGTCTAAAACTGATGATGCACAAGTTAAGCCAAGTGAGGAGCTAATGCTGACTGCAGATAAGGTGATGAACAAAGAGTTGGCACTGTTACACGCACCCGTTGAGCTAGACTCCGAATTGCCTGAGATTAAATTTGCGACCAGGTCGGCAACAAAAAATCCTAATGTAAGTTTAGCCTTTCAATACATATCTATCTATATTTATAATAAAACTGTAACAGGTCATTGAATGTATTTTGAAAATTTTAATTGGAGGGCATTATATAATCGATACTGAAGCCAAAATTTTTTTTTTCTGTCTTTCTTTTCGTGTTTTTTATTGACAGAGTATCACGCTGAAACTACTGAATGAATTGAAATAATACATAGCACAATTTGAGACCATAATACGGAGAAGGTTATATTATAATTTTTATTGCGAAAATAGATTCAGAAGGGGGTAAGATAGGGGTTAAAATTTTGTATGGAAAGTCTTTCATTTTTAGAGTTACAGTTTTGAAAATTTGTTCATAAATCATAATAAAAATACGAAATATAATGTGATTCAAGAATTATAAAAATTCAACCTCATAAGTGGTGACATATGGGTTGAAAGTCCGGGCGTCCGCTAGTTTATAAAATAAAATTACCATTACCATGTTTGATAAAATGCTTAAAGTTATTTACACAATACCAAATCACAATTATGCTTTTTTAAAATATATATATAAACTTAAGTTTCTCAATAACGAACATAATTCAAAAAACTTGAGATCATATTGACATGTTTATTGATATTGTGATGAACTCAAAATTGTTTAATTGTATATGCTTTTGAGTTGAGTATAATCTATTCATATGGAACATGGACATGGTCATATAGTGATTAATATTCAATCATGTTCTCATTTATATTTTAAGTTTGAATGACATATTGTCCATGTGATATTCGGGAAAAATAATTCTTGGTATGCAGGTTTCCTCACAGTGTTTTTCTTTCACCATTTGAGACGCAAGACTTTTTATTTCTTAAAATGCACATAACTGAAAAGTTAGAGATGCAAACCTATGCCCTATGAACAAAGGCAGAGGTCATATCCACTGGACTGTCACTGCTCTGTTTGGTCCTGTGTAATCCTCTTCAAGTGTATTCCTGCCACCAGTTAGATCCTCTGCTCACATTGTGTTTGCAGTGTTTTCCTTGTTTGGGGTACCAGTCAAAACAGTTGAACTGCCTTGCTAATTCAAATCATGTGACTGAAGCCCTGCTAGTATGCATGAAATCTTGCTTAAGTAGAACCACCCCCTGACATTTGATAGGTCTCTTATTTTGTATATCTGAGTATTTACCAATGCTATGAAGAAGTAAAGTTTGTGAGTGAGGGGTAATCTCAGGATCTACTGAACTGAATTTGAAAAGTCTTATCAAAGCAACGTTGTTTGTACACCTACATGGGAACAAAAACTATTCGGGTTAATTTGTGGGATGGTTGGTAATGTTAAAAATAATAATGGTGTTTACAAAAAATGAACCCTGGCTGAGTTTGTTATGGGCTCTTGTGGAACCTGTAACTTTAGTTTTAAACTTTCAACTAAAATTATTACCTAATTTAAATAAATGAACTTTGACTTTGACTTTATAAGTTTGGGCTCATTTGTCTGGGAAATCACTTTGCTATGTTGTAAAGGATTTGTATAATAGATGGTTGTTTAAAATTATTTTCAAACTGGCGGACGCCCGCGACTTCGTCCGCGTGAAATTTAGTTTTTCATAAATCCCTCGGGAACTATGGATTTTTTCGGGATGAAAATTAGCCCATGTCTTAATCCAGAGTAAACTCTATTTCAATCCCAAACTTCAGCCAAAACGGTTCAGTAGTTGCGGTGTTATTAAGTAACAAACATCCATACAAACTTTCGCATTTATAATATTATTAGGATATTATTCGATTTTTTTTATACTTGAGAATATTTACCATATTATTCTTTTTAATTACATGAAATGTTACATGAAAAACATTTTTCCTATTGTGATTTACAGAAAACTAGTCCAAAAACACATACAGTCAGAGAGAATAAAGACAAAGACGATTCCTCCTCAGAAGAAGAGAAGCAATGGTTCACAACTAAAGAGAAGCTTCTCAAACGACTGGAGAAGAAGCAAGAATGCCCAAGGTAATTAGCTTTAATCTAGTATTGGGTTAACTAAACCAAAGCCAATCACATCATAGTATAAAAAAAAGTCGCATTCCGCATCTGTATGCTTAGAACTTTTAAACTTTGTAGGAATAAAGAATTTTAGGGCTTCCACACGGGCCTAGTCCCGGACGCCCCTAGCTATTAAGATATGTACTGTAATCTCAGACTAATTAGATAAGGACCTGCCTCGCTAGATAATATTTCTCTGTCAAAGTACATGATCAACGATCTAATGCGATTATAAAAACTGTCTCTATGGAATCAATGTTTCATAGTTGTAATCGTGTTTGTCGGTTAAAGAGCTCTGTAAAAGTACCTTTTTGTGTAAATGGTGTAATAAGCGGGCAAAAACTTTTAGTTTACTCTTTTCCCTCAAAAAAGTATAGATAATTTTGTTCGTGAATTAGGGTGTGAATAGTCCTTATGTAATTAGTCTGAGAATGTAATGTATGCAGTTTGTGACGGTAGAATCTATGTCCAGCTGTGGATTTTATTTGCAAACAATCATGATGATGTTTAATGTTTCTGCATTCTAATAACTCACGTGCCCTTAACAGATGTTTCTCTTAGAAATATTACAGAATTATTTGTTTTGCATTTTCATTTATTGTATTCTGATTGTCAGTGTGGATGATGCGAAACGTGCAAAGATCATCAACGAATTCATTGAGAAGCGCGTCGAGGGACCACAAATAAGGTTGCGCGCTCGACCAATTCGCAAACCTCGTTCCAGCAAGAAAATGATGGAAAGACGAAAGCAAATGAAGTAAGTTAGACTATGTCTTTTTTTTATTTAAAATAACGGCATATCTTTTCAGTGTCATTGTTACGTTTTGTGTATATCTGTATTGTTCCTTTTACATTTTGCAGCCATCCAGTTAAATTAGCTAGGTAATTGGACGCCTAAGCCGTTCAGTAGGAGCTCCAGCAGACATAAATATGATCGCAAGTTCAACACCTAAATTAATAGACTAACTTATTAATTGGACACCAATCCCATTAGAATCGAGATTCACATACATTCACATACATGAAATGGTTCTAAAATTATTCACTTAGGGGTATAAAAATGGATAATAGCCAATTCTCAGACCTACCTGATATGCACACAAAATTTCATAAAAAAGGGTGCAGCCATTTTGGAGGAATTCAGTAACAAACATCACATTTATTTTTCAGTTGTGGGTATTGAAGCGACATACCTACACAAACAGTACAATGCATAAGTTAGCCGTCTACATGATTATTGAACAATACTGTTTATTTCAGAATACTTACTAGAGAGCTCTTAGGCGACGACGCTTCGCATACAGGCAAGAAGTCCTACCAGACGTACGGGAAAGGGCGCCGCAACATCAGGAAGGTAATATCATTATGGGGAATATATGACAATTTGACGGCCTCCGTGACGCAGTGGTATGCGCGGTGGATTTACAAGACGGAGGTCCTGGGTTCGATCCCCGGCTGGGCAGTTTGAGATTTTCTTAATTTGTCCAGGTCTGGCTGGTGGGAGGCTTTGGCCGTGGCTAGTTACCACCCTACCGACAAAGACGTACCGCCAAGCGATTTAGCGTGCCGGTACGATGCCGTGTAGAAACCGAAAGGGGTGTGGATTTTTATCCTCCTCCTAACAAGTTAGCCCGTTTCCATCTTAGACTGCATCATCGCTTACCATCAGGTGAGCTTGTAGTCAAGGGCTAACTTGTAAAAAATAAAAAAAAATGTGCTGGGATCAACTTGAAATTTATAGTTATGTGGGGAATAATCTATACTTCTATACTAATATTATAAAAAGGAAAGATCTGATTAAATAAACCAATTTAAAAAATCTTTCACCAGTAGAAATCTACATCAGCGAGTAGTATTAGTTAAACGACTAGCAAGTAAATAAATAAGCATTGTTTCAATCAATCAAGGATCAGGCAATGATTAAGCGAAGAATAAAACGATAATCTCTTACACCCAATAATATTTCTTACATAAATATTTTCGAATGGATTTGGCCTTTTTGTTTAGTTAGTAACTTAAGATAAAGGCCGAATCCATTCGAAAATTTATTTTAATAATATATTTATTTGTCATAGGTGATAAACAGAAAAGCACTGTCGCTGAGCACTGTGACGGCGAACATGGAGGAGTCCCAACGGAAACAGAGGCTGGCAATGCGGCAGACGCAACTTGTGAGTACTGTGCCAATCATACTCTACTAAGGGAGATGTCCCATTACTGCGTTGCGCTGTGTCGTCGGAACGGACCAAAGTATGCCACAAGGGCGTTGCGATGCCACGATTGCCGGCGACGACTCAGTGCAATTTAAATTACATTTCTATCGTGGATGAAAAGTGGATGCACAATCAGCGAGCAAAAAACGTCCCCACTCAATGAGTGCCCAACATAAATTCTTGGCACTCAATCCAAGTAGTCGCATTTGCAATTTCAACCTTAAACTCAGTCCTTAATGTTGATTTGGGATATTATTGAATATTGGACTATACTTAAAGGCTTTTAGGTATAATTTTCTTTACCAATAATTCTAAAACTGTCAAAGCAAAACTGGCCAGTTTTTAAGTGAAATTTTCTACATGATTGTGTGTCTTTTTATTATAAGAGGTTAATGGACATTTTATTTAAAATTCATGTAAAACAACACACCGTCGACGCTGCGACGATACAACGTAACGCAAATGGACAGAAGTCTAAGAGAGTAATCTTGTGTCATGTATATCTGTGCTTTGAATGAAGTTATATTTTACTTTAGTAAAAAGATGACAGGTGAATTAAATCGAGTAGTGCCTGAGCAATGCACAGTTCAGAGATACCTACTTCATACTTTTTATTTTTGAGTTTACAAACGTTAGTAATAGTGTTGGTATTTCAGAGAGAGATCCTCGGATGCGAGGAAGGCGTCAACGTTGTGGTGATCAACGATGAGCTCTGCCTCGAGTACGACTTCGACACGCTTCAGCCGGTAGTCACCGTCCACCCTTTCTTCACTAAGGTCATGAAGGCGCATCAGGTAATTCTTAAAAAAAAAAATCTAGTTTCAAAAAATACGGTACACCCACCTGGCGAGAGAAAGCAGTGGAGCGAAACTTCTATACATAGTTTTAGCGGACTCAAAAGTGATTACAAAAATAAGAAAACTAATGTCGAACAAAGGTTATGATTCACAACATTTGTCAGGACAACTAAATTAACAAATCAAACTGTAACCAAAATAAGACCCTAAAATGGCAGAGAGTGACCTTGAGTGAAGGCACGCACTTGTTAACGTTGTGTGTAGGGTTAAAGGATCCGTTGACTGTTAACAAACACTCCCTTTTTCCACTCAAGTCACTCTCCCCGCCTATCCCAAGTAACCCATAAAGAATTACACAACAAGAGATGTGGACGAGCACACTGAAGCCGTCCGTACCGCAAGTCGTTGCAACGCGGCGATAACAATAGGTACTTTTGGGTCGTTCGCGTTTAGGCCCTCGTCGCGCGGCCTTTATCCGTGCACTATCAAAAGTCAGATTTTATGTTACCAAAGCGTCAACTTAAGTACCATTGTAGTCGGATGCAATTTTTATGACGCGTCCAAAATGATGAGCGTTAGTCGTTACGCGCAGGTCATACATAAACTCAAGCCGTTATCGGCCGTTATCTGCTGGTATCGGCGTTTTGTAGTGGTGGCCAGTGGTCCGTGTGTGAGAGCCCTTATACGAGTATATAGTGTTAAAGTGTTTTATTTTAGGCAAAATATTCATTTTAATGTAATATAAGATAATAAGTCGGCTGATTGATGTAGTGGGTAGTAACCCTGAATATTATATCCAAGACCGTAGGTTCGATTAATAAAATGTTTTCCATAGTCTGGGTGGTTTCTATAGCTACACTCGCAGATGTCCGCGACTTCATCCGCGTGGAATTCAGTTTATCACAAACCCCTCGTGAACCATGCATTTTTCCGGGATGAAAAGTAGCCTATGTGTTAATCCAGAGTAAAATCCATTTAATTCAAAATTTCAGCCAAATCGTCAGATTTTATGTTACACGAAAGCGTCAACTTTAGTACCATTGTAGTCGGATGCAATTTTTATGACGCGTCCGAAATGAGGAGCGTTAGTCGTTACGCGCACGTCATTCATAAACTCAAGCCGGTTTAGGCCTGAGGCCAAGGCGGACGCGCGGAGTGATGCCCTGCCGCCGCCCCCGACGTTGTGAGTCACTTAGAGTTTTGTATTGCGCAAATAACGCACCATGTTCGGAAACGTCATAAAGAGTGCTTCCGTTTATAACGGTACTAAATTTGACGCTTTCGTGTAGTAAAAATCTGACGTTATATAAAAATCGGTCGTTATAGTAGTGCACGGATAGTGGACGTAGGGGCGCGCACACACCAGCTGCCTCCCTACGTCAGTGTGTGTGACCTTCTATACATTGCATGTGTGCATTTTAAAAAATTAAATATCACGTGTTTCAAACGGTGAAGGAAAAACATCATGAGGAAACCTACATACCAAAGAATATTCTCAATTCTCTGCGTGTGTGAAGTCTTCCAATCTGCATTGGACCAGCGTGGGGGAATATTGGCCTAACCCCTCTCATTCTGAGAGGAAACTCGAGCTCAGCAGTGAGCCGAATATGGGTTAATAATGATGACTTAGTAAAAAATGTATAGTACCTATAATTCGCTTTTTTTACTTTCCAAAAGAGCTCCAAATTCTCGTGTGCGCAAGGGCCTAGCCTAGCGTAAGATTGCGTTTCTTCTATATCACTTTCACTTATACGCTTCGCTTCTTTCGGGCGTCGCTATACGACTTCTTTCTTCTTTGCAGTACGAGGGAGTGAAGTTCATGTGGGACGCGTGCTTCGAGAGCGTGGAGCAGGTGCAGAGCGGGCACCCGGGCGGCGGCTGCATCCTCGCGCACTGCATGGGGCTCGGGAAGACGCTGCAAGTGCTGGCATTACTGCACACGGTGCGTGTTACCAACTAAACTATTAACTGACTGATGAAAAATGAAAGAAAAAAATGAGTGCTCTAGACCACACGAATGAAGTAATACTTCTGTCAAAATAAAAAATAAAGCGCCATCTATGTCCTCAGGCATAAATAACTGCAGTAGATTCTTGAAGGATTGTTTCAAATTTTTTTATGAATGCCATCTACTGTAAAATAACAAACAATGACATAGCTCAGCGAGTCGAAAGCTGAAGTGGTATTGGCATGACACATAGTTCGAAGCGCCGATGTACGTTGGGCTCCCAAGATGCTGGAATGGCGACCCGGCACCGAAAAGCGCAGTGTTGATCGACCCATCACTGGGTGGATGATAAAACACTGTTTCACTATGCCTGTAGATGGCAGCATGTATTGTAAAAGCCTCCCTCGAATACACTATTTGTAACGCTTTCACCAACATACTCCCCAGGTCAAACGTGAACATACAATTTATTAGACACTTCAAGAACTGACTTGTTTTAAAAATATTACCATGTTACATAAACTAAAGCCTTGTAGAGTAACAAACTTCCTAACTTTTACAGTAATTCATATCACCATTGACTTTTTCTGTGATCAGGTACTAACAAACCCACAAGTGGGCATGCAGCGAGTGCTGGTGTGCTGCCCACTGTCCACTGTGCTCAACTGGGTGGACGAGATCCACAAATGGATAGGTCCTGTTACAGGAAAGATCAAGGTAATACTACAATTTTACTCCATGTCAAATTGCAACCTTTATTTCAACAGGGTCTAGTTGGCAAAATCTACTTTTGGATCCAGTGGTAGACTCAATTACTGACTTGACTTTCAAGTGCTTATAATATATGGATTTTCTAGCTGCGCCCTGCGGTGGTACCCGCAAAAACTGAATATGTAATTTTTCCGAGATGAAAAGTAGCCTATGTGTTAATCCAGGCTATGATCTATCTCAATTCCAAATTTCAGCTAATTCGGAGCAGTAGTCACGACTTGAAAGAGTAACAAAATTCATACTATCATAACCATCAGTTTTTCGCAAATCTTGCAAATACCATGGATTTTTCGGTATAAAAGTAGCATATGTGTTAATGTAGGGTATAATCTATGTACGTTTTAAATTTCAAATAAATCTATTCAGTAGTTGCGGCGTTACAGAGTAACAAACATCCAATCATACATACAAACTTTCGCGTATAGAATATTAGTATTAGTAGGATTTGATTTCAATTAAAATCTCTAAGATAAGCTCACTCAATACAATATTAGTAACAGCCGAACCAAAAAGTCTTGAGTCCTCGACCGCGCCTGTCATCACGTGCGTAACAGTGGAATTCATAGACGTTGTAGGGGCATCCCCAGGGGATCATTCACCCGCTGAGTGTCAAATTCTCACACAAATACTGGTTAAATTTAACTTTTACTTATATGCAAATGAAATAAATGAACTTTCAACTTTGTGCTTTCAAGGATCGAAAACTTAAAAGGAAACTGCAGGTATATACAATTATATATACTGATATGTGTTATATTTTATCATTAGTTAATTTACCTTTGCTGTATTTGACTAAAAAACTGTATAGGTAATTTGAATATTAAATTATTTATTTTATTTTGACAAATGTTTACAAGATTATGGCAAATATATATCTCACCTGCTTAATTATTATTTAACTTGCAATTTAGAGTATATAATAATATATTCGTTATTGAGCCATAGTAATATCACAACATTTTAAAGAACATTACAAAACTTAACTTAAAATACATTTGCAGAAAGGCTAGCATTTATTCACAACAGAATACTGTAATATAAATGCTTGTGTTTATTCACAACAGAATAATTTTGAATAAGTATATAAAGAATAGTCTTTTCTAGGTGTTCGAACTGTCGAAACTGAAAAAGACTTACGAACGCGCCTACCAACTAGAGGACTGGTACAACGGTGGCGGAATATTCATAATCGGTTACGAGTTATTCAGAAGTCTGTCCACTCTCGATCCAGTGTTAGACTGCGTGAGGGTCACCATACTGAATAAGATCAGATCAGCGTTATTGGACCCCGGGCCGGACATTGTCATATGCGATGAAGGCCATTTGCTAAAGAACGACTGTTCTGTGCTTGCTGTGGCCATGAGCAGAGTCAGAACTAGACGGAGGATCATTCTGACTGGAACGCCGATGCAGAACAATCTGCGAGAGTACTACTGCATGGTGAACTTTGTCAAGCCGTGTCTTCTTGGCAGCTACTCAGAATATTCTAATCGGTAAGTCAATTGAGCGAACTGTTGTAGCCACACGAAGAGTTAAGACAAACAGGGGATTAAATAAGTATTCATTATAGTCAATTGTAAATGTCGCTAACAGTGGAATTCATTGACGTTGTAGGGCTCCCAGAGGATTGTTCTCCCGCTGAGTGTCAATTTAAACTCTATGCATTTGAGAATTCGACACTCAGCGGGTGAATGGTCCCCTGAGTGGAATTCTTAAATGTTGTAGGGGACCCTACAACATTTAAGAATTCCACTGTAAGGCTCATGAAATTTTTACTGCTGCTGTACCATCGGAAGCGGTCAATGTGATATAGGCGCCTGGTGAAGATCTGCAGAGCCTCTACAACAATAAGAAGAAGAAGAGTCATGAACCCTTTTACTCATTTGCTCAATAATTACTAGAAAAGATCCGTAGAATTTTCTTCTGTTAGGTTTAAATTATTTGATTATATTGTTTTTCTTCATCTTCTTGATGTAGCGGCTCTGCCTATTTGATTATATCAATTTGGAAACCTTATAGGTATTTGAAGAGACACTTTTTACCTCCAAGCATATGTCACTGAGATATATTTTGATGGTTATTGTTTATTTTTTTCTTAGGTTCGAAAATCCTATAATGAACGGACAGCACAGGGATTCCATAGAAGAAGACATAAAGCTCATGAAAGCAAGGACCCACATTCTTCACAAAGTGTTAGAAGGATGCCTTCAGAGGCAAGAGGCTTCCGTCCTCTACCCGTATTTACCAAAGAAGCACGAGTACACAGTGTTCGTATCGCTAACCAAAAGTCAAAGGGAGATGTATATGCACTACCTTAAGAATTACGCCAAAGAAACTAAACAGAGTGTGCTCAAAGACTTCCATGTGCTCCAGAAAATATGGACTCATCCTCAGGTTTTGCACAACTTTTTCATGAAGAGCCAGGATGATGAGAAGGAACAAAAAATAAAAGGTTTGTTTTTGATGAGACTAAGTGCGACTTGATTTAATTAAATATTTTACATTTATATTCTTTCTGTGATGTGTACACATTTGTGTTTCATTTCCTTTGTATTATAAAACATAGCTTCTTCCCCAAAAATTTGTCATAGTCAACGAAAATATAAATAAATTGCTAATCATTTTACAATAATTTTAATGTAAGCTAAGCTAAGAATAAAAAGAAGGTAGAAAACGCACGTTGTCTACCTTTTCTTTTTTAAATTGTTTGTTGAGAAACATTTGACATCGAGTTTTAGTACAGTTTCTATCTGCCATACCGCCGCACCCGCCCACTGCGCAGGCGAGGACTCAGCTAATTGTTCTTGATTATAGACTCAATAGCTTTTATGAACATCCGTGTGTTCACACTTCACGCATATGTTCAGTGGAGAAAGAGGACGACCTGGTGGCGGAGGACCTGGGCGCGTCGGAGGACACCAAGCCCAGCACCATGGAGACGTGGTGGCTGCCGTACGTGTCCGAGAGCGACGTGCTGGACGAGCTGAACAGCTCCAACAAGTTCCTCGTCATCTTCCGCCTGCTGGAGGAGTGCATCGCGCTCGGGGACAAAGTGTGAGTCATGTTCTTAGTAGTACACAGTTGTGGTGTTGTTGCTATGATGTGCGATGCTATTTTTTTGGCAATTGGTTATAATATTGGTGTACTCCACAAATATATGGAGTAGTTTTATCTTGAAACTCAATAATTTGAGTGTGCAAATTGACTAATATTGGTATTTTTATTAATTTTATATATTAATAAAATACGCACGATGGTTTTCCACTCAACATCACTCATGTTTCTTTGCAACAATGTTCTTACAACTCGATAGTGTGAGTTTCGGATTAGTATCTGTTTATCTTTGTCTAACATGGTACTATAAATAGACAGAGATCAAGTACTAAAAATTTTATCTTGAAACTCATTAATTTGAGTGTGCAAATTGACTAATGATGTGCGATACTATTATTTTGGAAATTGGTTATAATATTGGTGTACTCCACAAATATATGGAGTAGTTTTATCTTGAAACTCAATAATTTGAGTGTGCAAATTGACTAATATTGGTATTTTTATTAATTTTATATATTAATAAAATACGCACGATAGTTTTCCACTCAACATCACTCATGTTTCTTTGCAACAATGTTCTTACAACTCGATAGTGTGAGTTTCGGAATAGTATCTGTTTATCTTTGTCTAACATGGTACTATTAATAGACAGAGATCAAGTACTAAAAATTTTATCTTGAAACTCATTAATTTGAGTGTGCAAATTGACTAATGATGTGCGATACTATTATTTTGGAAATTGGTTATAATATTGGTGTACTCCACAAATATATGGAGTAGTTTTATCTTGAAACTCAATAATTTGAGTGTGCAAATTGACTAATATTGGTATTTTTATTAATTTTATTTATTAACTAGCTGACGCCGCGCGGTTTTACCCGCGTGGTTCCCGTTCCTGTAGGAATTCGGAAATAATATATAGCCTATAGCCTTGCTCGATAAATGGGCTCTCTAAAACTGGAAGAATTTTTCAATTTGGACCAGTAGTTCCTGAGATTAGCTCGTTCAATCAAACAAACAAACTCTTCAGCTTTATAATATTAGAATTAATTATTAAAAACGCACGATGGTTTTCCACTCAACATCACTCATGCTATATTGCAACAATGATTCTGAATGATGAATAATTGTTACAACTCAATAGTGTGAGTTTGGGATTCGTATCTGTTTATCTTTCTGTCTAACATGGTACTATAAATAGACAGAGATGAAGTATATATTGCAACAATGATTCTAAATGATGAATAATTGTTACAACTCAATAGTGTGAGTTTGGGATTCGTGTCTGTTTATCTCTCTGTCTAACATGGTACTATAAATAGACAGAGATGAAGTATATATTGCAACAATGATTCTAAATGATGAATAATTGTTACAACTCAATAGTGTGAGTTTGGGATTCGTATCTGTTTATCTCTCTGTCTAACATGGTACTATAAATAGACAGAGATGAAGTATATATTGCAACAATGATTCTAAATGATGAATAATTGTTACAACTCAATAGTGTGAGTTTGGGATTCGTGTCTGTTTATCTCTCTGTCTAACATGGTACTATAAATAGACAGAGATGAAGTATATATTGCAACAATGATTCTAAATGATGAATAATTGTTACAACTCAATAGTGTGAGTTTGGGATTCGTGTCTGTTTATCTCTCTGTCTAACATGGTACTATAAATAGACAGAGATGAAGTATATATTGCAACAATGATTCTAAATGATGAATAATTGTTACAACTCAATAGTGTGAGTTTGGGATTCGTGTCTGTTTATCTCTCTGTCTAACATGGTACTATAAATAGACAGAGATGAAGTATATATTGCAACAATGATTCTAAATGATGAATAATTGTTACAACTCAATAGTGTGAGTTTGGGATTCGTGTCTGTTTATCTCTCTGTCTAACATGGTACTATAAATAGACAGAGATGAAGTATATATTGCAACAATGATTCTAAATGATGAATAATTGTTACAACTCAATAGTGTGAGTTTGGGATTCGTGTCTGTTTATCTCTCTGTCTAACATGGTACTATAAATAGACAGAGATGAAGTATATATTGCAACAATGATTCTAAATGATGAATAATTGTTACAACTCAATAGTGTGAGTTTGGGATTCGTGTCTGTTTATCTCTCTATCTAACATGGTACTATAAATAGACAGAGATGAAGTATATATTGCAACAATGATTCTAAATGATGAATAATTGTTACAACTCAATAGTGTGAGTTTGGGATTCGTGTCTGTTTATCTCTCTGTCTAACATGGTACTATAAATAGACAGAGATGAAGTATATATTGCAACAATGATTCTAAATGATGAATAATTGTTACAACTCAATAGTGTGAGTTTGGGATTCGTGTCTGTTTATCTCTCTGTCTAACATGGTACTATAAATAGACAGAGATGAAGTATATATTGCAACAATGATTCTAAATGATGAATAATTGTTACAACTCAATAGTGTGAGTTTGGGATTCGTGTCTGTTTATCTCTCTATCTAACATGGTACTATAAATAGACAAAGATGAACTCTTAAGTTCCACGACTAATAGACTCGACTGATTCGCTACAGCTGAGCTGCTCATCTCAGGCATTATAAATGTATGGTTTTGTCCTCAGGTTGATATTCTCAACGTCTCTGTACACGATGGACGCGCTGGAGTACTTCCTGCGGCGCATGAACCACTGGTCGCTGGGCCGCGAGTACTACCGGCTCGACGGCTCCGTGCCGGCCGAGGTGCGCCAGAAGTGGTGCCGCGAGTTCAACGCCGACACCAACACTGGGACCAAGTCAGTTACACTCATATACATCATCATCGTCATCATCATCATCATCATCATCATATCATCATCAGCATATCATCATCAGCATATCATCATCATCATTATCATCATCATCATCATCATCATCATCATCATCATCATATCATCATCATCATCATCATCGTCGTCGTCGTCGTCGTCGGCATCATCGTCATCATCGTCATCATCGTCATCATCATCATCATCATCATCATCATCATCATCATCATCATCATCATCATCATCATCATATCAGCCCATGGACGCCCACTTCTTTATATATTTTTTTTATTTTTTACAAGTTAGCCCTTGACTACAATCTCACCTGATGGTAAGTGATGATGCAGTCTAAGATGGAAGCGGGTTAACTTGTTAGGAGGAGAATGAAAATCTACGCTCCTTTCGGTTTCTACACGGCATTGTACCGGAACGCTAAATCGCTTGGCGGTACGTCTTTGTCGGTAGGGTGGTAACTAGCCACGGCCAAAGCCTGCCAGTCAGACCTGGACCAATTAAGAAAACCTCAATTAGTCCAGCCGGGGATCGAACCCAGGACCTCCGTCTTGTAAGTCCACTGCGCCACGGAGGCCGTCAAAAACTGCACTGCCCACTGCAGGACATGGCCTTTTGTAGGGACTTTATAACATCACTTTACGTCAAATATACAAGTACTAACTGACGCCGCTCGGTTTTACCTGAGTGGTTTCCGTTCCCGTACGGGGATAATATATAGCGTATAGTCTTCCTCGATAAATGGTCTATCTAACACTGAAAGACTTTTTCAAATCGGACCAGTAGTTCCTGAGATTAGCGCATTCAATCAATCAAACAAACAAACCAACTCTTTAGCTTTATAATATTAGTATAGATATCCCAGTGGATATGACCTCTGCTTTTGATTCGGAAGGCCTAGCTTCAAATCCGGTTCCGAGCATGCACATCCAACTTTCCAGTTATGTATATATTAAGAAATTAAATATCATGTGTCTCTCAAACGGTAAAGAAACTGGCATACTTGAGAATTTTCTTATTCTTGTCTGCCTGTCTGAAGTCTGCCGCATTGGGCCAGAGCGTTGTGGAATATTGTGTGGAGACTCATGCTCAACAGTGACCCGAATATGCTCGCTGGGCCGAGAGTTCAACGCCGATACCAACACTGGGATCAAGTCAGTTACGGTTTCATTACGTTTATGCTTCGTGCGCCGCTTTTTAACCATACAGAATTTCTCCCTCAGTACCATCTATCAATGCCATATTTATCATCAGGGCACAAGGACCGTTGCAAGAACCCCAAAGCTAACGAGATCCCTAAAGGCATTGAGTGTAGGCCGATCAATAAAAATAAGTAAAAGCATTGTATCGACAATGTTTTGATGATGATGATGACTTGATATATTTATTCCAGTTTTAATACATATCGTGTACAAAAGAAGACAATTTGCCGTGCAGGTTGTTCTTGATATCGACGCGTGCGGGCTGCCTCGGGCTGAACATGACCGCCGCCAACCGCGTCATCATACTGGACACGTCGTGGAACCCCGCGCACGACATCCAGAGCATATTCCGCGTCTACAGGTTCGGCCAGAGGAAGGACTGCTACATATACCGGCTGGTGGCCATGGTGAGGACACGTTTCAGACTAAATCACGACAGTAACATTTTGTTCAGAGACTACCTCACACTAAAAACAGTAATATTTAGTTACGTGACTTGTGGCCATGGTGAGTAACACGTTTCAGACTACCTTACAGCGACAGTAACATTTAGTTCAGAGACTACCTCACACTAAAAACAGTAATATTTAGTGAAGTGACTTGTGGCCATGGTGAGGAACACGTTTCAGACTACCTTACAGCGACAGTAACATTTAGTTCAGAGACTACCTCACACTAAAAACAGTAATATTTAGTGAAGTGACTTGTGGCCATGATGAGGACACGTTTCAGACTACCTCACTCTAACGACATTAACATTTGGTCAAGTGATTTTGGTGAGGACACTTTTCAGACTACCTCACTCCTACGACAGTAATATTTAGTGCAGTGACTTGTGACCATGGTGAGGACACGTTTCAGATTACCTCACTTATTTAAATGCACTTTGTGTCAAAGGAAGACTTTGTTCTTACCGCTTATTCGCCTAGGAGAGAGGGAAACCTCTTTTCCTTATGATGGTTGTCATAAGATTGTCACAGTTGGCTCTTTTTAGAACTTAAGCATTTGAGACGAAGCGTTTTCAGGAAATAATTTCCTCAACTCTGCATATCTCTATCTCCTCTTACAACCGTCGGAAGCACTCTTATTTTAGAACCTATGTCTTGCAGCCAACCTGGGTAGACCCAGAGGTGGGATGTATTTTAGGATGCGATATTTTGTAGGGAAAGGAATCTTGGGGTGAGGGTCAAAATAATATTTTGAAAATCTTAGGATAGTTTGTTCAGCTAGTTGCTTAAATAAAACGGTTTTCCTACCAGGGCACTATGGAGCAGAAGATCTACGAGCGTTCGGTGACGAAGCAAGCGGTGGCGTGCCGCGTGGTGGACGAGCAGCAGATCGACCGCCACTACAACATGTCGGAGCTGACGGAGCTGTACAGGTTTGTTCCCTTCATTGTACTAAGGAGCTGGGGAATATGGAGTAGGTTCATTTTACCTGAAAATTAATTCATTCTCTCATCGTAATCAACCTTGGAGGTACAACATTGCCGAGCAATTGTGAACCTTATAATAATAAGGTCCTATATACGTAATCGCGTTGTGATAGCCCAGTGGAAGCGCTGTGATAGCCCAGTGGAAGCGCTGTGATAGCCCAGTGGATATGACCTCTGCCTCCGATTCCGGAGGGTGTGGGTTCGAATCCGGTCCGGGGCATGCACCCCCAACTTTTCAGTTGTGTGCATTTTAAGAAATTAAATATCACGTGTCTCAATCGGTGAAGGAAAACATCGTGAGGAAACCTGCATACCAGAGAATTATCTTAATTCTCTGCGTGTGTGAAGTCTGTCAATCCGCATTGGCCAGCGTGGTGGACTATTGGCCTAACCCCTCTCATTGTGAGTGGAGACTCGAGCTCAGCAGTGAGCCGAATATGGGTTGATGACGAATATACGTATTCGCAGACTGGACGAGGACGGCACGGGCGTGGCGGCCGGGCTGGCGGCGGGCGTGCGGGACGCGGCGCTGCTGCGCGTGGCGGACTACGACACGTCCACCGGGCCGCTGCTGTACGCCGTGCACGAGCACGACTCGCTGCTGCGCGGCTCGGGCGAGAGCGGGCTGGCCGAGGACGAGCGCGCCGCCGTCTGGAGCCAGTTCCAGGAGGAGCACGCCAACAAGCGTACGTCCATGTGGTTGTTGTGTACGCACGCGGCGGACTACGACACTTCAGGATCAAGTGACCCCTCAGACCAATTATTGCATAGGACCTGCCTTGCTAGATGTTACTTTTCTGTCAAAGTATATGATCAACGATCTAATATGATTATAAAAACTGTCTCTATAGTATCGATGTTTTATAGTTGTAATCGTGTTCGTCGTTTAAAGAGCTCCGTAAAAACACCTTTCTGTTTAATTGAATGGTGTAATCAAATCTAAGCTCATTTTCCTCAGAAAATGACAGACAATTTTGTTCGTGACTATGAGTGTGATACAGGTCCTTCTATAATTGGTCTGAGAGTGACCCTGTGCAATAATTAAAAAAAAAACAAAATGTATCAATTTCAATTAAAGGAAATTTCATCACGGCACGATGCCTGATTTTGTTCAACATTGTGGAATCGGTCATTAATGATATCTTGAATAATAATGAAGATAATTTAATGAAATTTTATATTCATACCTTTAAAGAGAATCTTTAGCTGACGAGATAATTAAATTACCCATCGTTAGTAACATCACCCCGATACCGAGAATTTATTGAACGCCCCTCGTAGCAACATTGCTTTTTTATCATTTGCAGATATACAGAATATCGCATTGAAGCTTCCAAAAAATCCCAAGGTCAACGGAGAGAATGCCAAACAAGACCCTAATAATCAAACTGCGCCTAATGCGCCCGACGCGAAGCCAAAATCTAAAAGAGGAAGAAAACCATTAGCCAGTAAAAACCCTCCGCCGGCTCAACCTTCAACAAGTTCTCAAGATAACCGCGTTCTGGACCAGGAAGAGTCGATGATACAAAAAATTATGCAAATTCTTATTCAACACAACTTCCATACCAACGGGCCAGAAGAAATCGGTGAGCTAATCAAAAATGTACGAAAGACTGTATCAAATCCTAAACGAATGAGCTTTAGACACATCGACCCGATGACAGCGAGCATTGCTCAGGTTCTGTTAGAGGAGGATGCCATGGCTGCAGCACCTAAGCTGACCGTCGAAAATTCCGACCAAAGCCAGTACGTGGAGCCGGCGGAGTCGACAGAAACGATAGTTGGAACCCTAGCAGATTACAACACTATATGTTTCGATCAAAATGAAGGTCAGGAATTGCTGATGGAACAGCCGCTTAAAAGACGTCGGAGAAAACGAAACGAAGCTGATTCAAATTCCATTCAGGATCAAAACGAATTAGCCGATACAGATTCGACGGAGATGATCGTCGGCACCCCAGTAGAAAACAGTATATTCTTCGACGACTCTACAGAAGTTCAAGAAGTAGAAGACATTCCGCTTAAGAAGCGAAGGCGCCAACGGAGGGAATCTGACGAGGAATATGTCCCGGATAAACAGAAAATTAAAAAGTTGACAGATAAACTGAAGCCGAAAACAAGAAAATCAAACGAATACAATCCTAACTCTAACTCTGAAAACGCCGAAGAAATGATCATTTCCGATCTGCCGTCAACGGAAAATACAACACCTATCATTGCAGAAGAAGAAGTGCCACAACAAACAGTTGCCACAAACAGAAAAGCTTCTGGTAAAAAAGAGAAAGATAAAGTGAAAAAGAAAAATCAACCCGAACTAGAGGTCATTAGTGACAAAGTACAAGAACCAGAGAATGTCAGTGAAAGTATTTTACTGAGCGACGATGACGAACCAGTGACTGCGCCCGCTAAAGCACCAGATGTAATCCCGCAAAGTAATATAAAGCTCGAGAAACCGCAAAGCGTTATGGTTAAGCAAGAACCAAAGCAAAGCAAAGAACCACCAATACCTTTACACAAGTCGCTATTAACCAACAAAAACTTCATCAAAATAGTAGCTCACACTTACCTCACCGGCAACCCGATGCTGGACGAAGACGCAGCGGTGCTGGCCGCTCAGTACAGCACGCTGAAAGCTCTCAAGGAGTTGGAGGCGACCAACAAAGACATTGTCAGTGGTCCGATATACGATATTGCTGTGCAGGTATGTTAAAATCTTATTGTATATTATTCTTTTTAATTGGTGATACTTTACTTCTACTTTTCCTCTACAATAGGTTAGTTGACTCATCAAATTTCATATAAACAATATTAATTTCGTGCAGTACACGGAATAAGGGTCCCAAATACATCAAAATCAAATAATAAAAGTTAAGCATTTCTTTTAAAACTTTTAAATTTTTCAAACGTCATAAACGCTGTCGTCCATTTTGTGACGTCACTAACACCTTTGATGTACTAAACGTCGAACTAACGCTCCATTTGTATAGGTTTTACTGTAGTGACGTCAGAAACAGTTGAAATATAGACTGTCATGGCCGACAGGCGTTTTGGCTGGTATTGTCAAAAACATATTTAAAAACTAATATTTTTGTGTAATCAAATTGTTTAAAAAAAATATGATTAAAGAATTTCAGTCTAGTAGAACGATAATGAACTATCTAGGACCATTAAAAAAAAATGTCAACTAGCCTATTTAACTTTAGAAATTCAGCTACTTGACCTTGAAATATCGCTTGTTAATCATGACTTTAAACCATGTAACTAAGCTATCGCTATAAAAATCAAGTATAAAACTTGAAAATGTCAATTTTTAACAGGTGTTAGGAAGAGATTTGCTAAAGAAGCTCCATAACGCCAGTTCTACTAAAAAAGACGACGACATCCAGACAACGAGTTCACCGATAACGGCACACACAGACACTTCTGACGTAAACAAACCTGTAGATGACGCACCGGTCGAAGTTAAAAACAAACCGGGCCCCAGAGGCAAATCTTTGGGTGTCAAGAGAGAGTCGACGAAGAAAGAGAAACATACGAAAACTAGTACAATAACAATCGACGATGACTTCCCTGCGCCGTCGACTAGCACCGCTCCGGCGCCCAGGAGACGGCCTGGACCACGGACTGCCGTGTCTGCGCCGGAAGTGGTGCCTGTGGGACTGTTAGTATATTTTATGTTATTTTGTTACCCAAAAGGTAAAACTTCATATAATTTTCAAACCTATCGTCGTTATCAACCCATATTCGGCTCACTGCTGAGCTCGAGTCTCCTCTCTGAATGAGAGGGATTAGGCCAATAGTCCACCACGCTGGCCCAATGCGAATTGGCAGACTTGACACATGCAGAGAATTAAGAAAATTCTCTGGTATGCAGGTTTCCACACGATGTTTTCCTTCACCGTTTGAGACACATGATATTTAGTTATATTACTAAAATGCACACAACTCAAAAGTTGGAGGTGCATGCCCCGGACCGGTTTCGAACCCACACCCTCTGGACTCGGAGGCAGAGGTCATATCCACTGGGCTATCACGGATATCAAACCTATGGTACGACTTAATTTCACTAAAGGGTTTTGTATGTCATAGA
Organism: Bicyclus anynana; assembly: GCF_947172395.1. Lineage (NCBI taxonomy): Eukaryota > Metazoa > Arthropoda > Insecta > Lepidoptera > Nymphalidae > Bicyclus > Bicyclus anynana. Next base: position 11,242,206 of record NC_069102.1, on the reverse strand, counting down.
AAAATCAATATACCTTGAAAACAGTAAAATTTCGGTTGTCATATTGAAGTCTGAAATGGATATGACGTCAGGTGGCGAGACTTGTTTCCGTAAACAGTAGGGGGTTAGAGAGGGGTAGCGATCGGTTGGCGGGAACGACTTGCGATATAAGGCGCTCGTCGTACGGTCGGCTTTGTCGGTGTTGTGTAATTGTTTATGGGTTACTTGGGATAGGCGGGGAAAGTGACTTGAGTGGAAAAGGGGAGTGTTTGCTTACTGTCAAAGGAGCCTTTAACCCTACACACAAGGTCATTCTCATCCATTCTAGGGTTTGTTTTGGTTACAGTTTGATTTGTTAATCAAGTTGTCCTGACAAATATTGTGAATCATAATCTTTGTTCGACATTGGTTTTCTTATTTTTGTAATCCACTTATGAGTCTGCAAAAACTAGTATATTGTTGTCTATTAAGGCCTAAGCTATCCTCCTATAGTATGTCGTGCTGTTTACGGAACACCCATATCTTGACGACCTCTATGGCGCAGTGGTATGCGCGGTGGATTTACAAGACGTAGATCCTGGGTTTGATCCCCAGCTGGGCCGGTTGAGCTTTAATTGATCCAGGTCTGGCTCGTGGGCTAGTTACCACCCTAACGATAAATACGGACCGCCAAGCAATTTAGCGTTCGTTTAACCGAAAGGGGTGTGGTTTTCATCCTCCTCCTAAGAAATTAGGCCGCTTCCATCTTAGATTTCATCATCACTTACCATCAGTTGACTGTCAACTTGTAAAGAATAAAAAAAAAGTTTTGTATATCAATGACTCAACAGACAGTAACACTAAGTTTCGGCACAGGTTCCAAGGTCCGTCGACATTGCTGCCGAGGTTTCCATCACAAGACGAGTGCATACTGCCAGATGATGACGACGCCATCATCGTCGGCGACGCTCCGACCATTGTCGAACACACAACAAGTAAACGCGACACTCGAAATCGCATTTCTGGTGAACAAACAGTCGTTCAGCCCAAAGTTGTGCAGATTGTTCAAAAGCAGCCTGTGGTCAATCCGATACCTCTGCCTCCGCCTCCAGCAGCTTCACCAGCACCGACTCCTCAGAAGCAAGTCGGTTCGGGCAATGAGACGATCTGTTTGGACAGCGATGAAGAGGAACCAGTTCAACCAGTCGTACAGAAAGTGCGTAAAGCTGTCAAGTCGACGACCAAGCTTCCTTACTCCGACAACGTCACCACATCAACGGACAGCGTCTGCCACGTCACGCCTGTAACGAAAAGTGATTTGAACACCATACTGGATAAGAAAAAGAAAATCTTGCTCGTTCCGACTTCAGAATTCAAATCTATGCAATCCAAGAACGCACCTATATCCTCAAAGTCCGTCTTCCAGCAAGGGTCCACGACATCACAAACTGCCTCGATATCGAAAGAGCCGATCTCGACTACGCGCCAAACTAATTACAAAGACGTCGGCAAAACGACAGATCAATTGAAGAGTCAATGTTTACCCGGAGACATCATACGAATAAGCAAGGCTGGGAAGGTGGAGATTTTAAGAAAAACCGAACAGTCCACCTCGTTGGTCGACCCGTCCGCGGATAACTCTTTCACCATCATACCAGAAGAATTGATCAACATAGACAATAATGCCAAAAATGACGCGAAAACGCCACTCAAGACTGTAAAATCTGCGGCATACACGAACTACAAGACACCAGTGTCGAAGTCCAAAACTATAACAATCCCAAAAAGTTCTATTCAAGGCATTAGATTGAAATTGAATCCCCCCGAGAACACACCAAAGGTGACAGCATCAGAAAGTGCTCCTAAATCGTACTCCAAAAGCTCGACCGTTTTAAGCTCCATCGTCTCGAGATCTAAATCCCCGGATCCACTGTCTGTACTTCAGAATGTTGTGCAAATACCCGCAGATAAATATCAAGCTACGATGGCAACTCACAGTGCGGACTCCCGTTCACTTCAAAAACCAACAGATTCAAATAAAATTAATGAAAAATATAAAGTTATTGCGACACCAACTAAAACGACTGTCAATAATTCTGTTAAAAGGGATAGTGTTCTTTTAAGACCGTCAGAAGTAACGAAGCCGGAAGCCCGCAGTGCTAATAGCAAAGTTATCGATCTCACTGAAGCTCTGACGATGGTCAGCGAAATACAAAAAAAAGCGTCTCCTAAAACGGTCGTTAGCAATGTCAAGGTGTCAGGAAGTTCGAAAGACATTTCGATAAGCAAAGCGGGCAAACTCATGACCAGTAACAAGATTAAGCCGTCGACATCATTCGACACGTCAACGTAAGTATTAATTGAATTTGCTTTTTTTTTTTAATTTCATTTTATCAAAAGTAAACAATGAAAATTTACTGGATGTCTAGACAGTCCAACATTTAAAGTAAATGTATAATATTAATTTCAAAGGCACGATGTAATGTCACGCCAGTTCCGTGCTAACTCTGAAGATTAATAAAAAAATTGTATTAATTACTCGAAATGTATTCATTAACTCTGTCATTTCAGATAATGTAGGTTCAAAAAAGATCGCAACACTTATACAGACACATGGACTAGTATGGCACCCATGATAATATAGATAGATAGTTGGAAATTTTCAGAATACCGAGATTTAATCTAAATTCCGTCTAAATTATTATTAATCATCACTCATTTTATAAATATTTACAGGAAACCCAATACTAGTCTGAAGAAGCCCGCTGCTACTGAAGTGAGCAAGCGACCTTCGCCCTGGCAAGATACGCTCCCTTATAAGAAGAAGAAACCAGATGGCCACAGTATGTTTTATATTTTTTTCAAAACACCAAACTTAATAACACACATTGACCCCAACATCCTTGGTTATTCGAGCTATGTGCCCATTGCCTCTATTACTTTGTAAACTATTTCAGTGACTTGATTTTTACACGCTTTATATTAGCTTGACTTGTATGTAAGAAAATCTTGGAATCTTAATTTGACCCACTTCCAAATTTTGCACACGCTCAGAGTTCTGAGGATCAATACATGACTAGCTAAGAAACGTCATTACAAATCCAATATGGCGGACTGGCTGTTTGAAAACCACCCCCATGATATGGATATCAAAGGAAAGACATACGAAAAAAAAGTCACGTGACTTAAATCCAATATTTGTAATTTTTAATGCGTGCTAAAAGCGTGTTTTTTAGTTTTTTTAAACTATTTATTATAATTTAATTATTATATTATATGTAGAAGATTCACTACGTTTCTTCTTTAAACTTACTAGCGTCATCAGATCGGGATATGATATTCTCTGATACCCTGTTACATTATTTGAAAACATTTTCGTTTTACAATTTTTATTTTTGTAAATTTGTACACACTCAAATATCTCAATCGTTTCATTTCAGGATTGACTCTGGCCGACTTTGACATCGACGATTTGGACGACATCATTGAGTTGGAATAGAATTATTATTATTCATCTAAGATATTATAAAATGATTATAGTTGATTTAGCATTAATGCAATGTAATAAAAGGAAAAAAATGTAAAATTGTTCTAAGAATAATGACTCTACTCTCGTTTAATTTAGAATATAAAGTCATATTATGTAAGTGAAGTTACAAATTTATATATTATGATTTATTTTAGTGACCGTTCATAAATTAAGTCACATGTTGAGAGGTTCAACAATAAGTGACACGCGAAAGACAAGAGTAGCTTTGTGAGGTCAGATGTGACAAGCAAAAGATTTTCATTTCAAGTATTAGTAGAAGCTCCGAATTAGAAACGACCTTCACCCATCAGTTTAATTAATGAAAAGTGTGTTCACAAATTTTAGTAAGTTAAAAAATATATAGAGAGTAGGTTGCTAATACCTGGACAAACTATTATTAACTATCATTAATGTTTGGCCAGGACTTTTTGAGGCAATATTTTTTTTAACATACATGATTTTTGATATATAACACTTTTCATCCATTAAACAGATGGGTGAAGGTCGTTTCTAATACGTATTTCTTCCACGCTGAAATTATAAAATTCATGTGACGTATTTTATGGATGGCCCCTTATTGTGATATCAGCTATTATGTTTATTTCGTTTGTATTAAGAATATTTTATTTTTTGACTTTCTGTGACTGCATTACATACTCAGCGCGAGTATCAAGTATCTTGTAGTTATAAGAATAGTTATAATAGTATAAGTGTTTTATTCTATAAGATACATAGTTACTAGCATGTGTTTCGAAATACTATTGTAGTTTTTTTTTATTTTTTAAATTAAAATGAAAAAAAGCTTTTACCTATTTCATCATTAAGTAATACATAATAATTAGTGTACGTAAAACTTATATACAAGTATCATTACGTATGTTGAAACTATACTGTAAGGTATTGTGTGTGGAACCACTTTGATAATTTAAAACGATTCATTTGCATGGGGAATTTGTTTTGCTTGGTACCCGCAAGGTTCAGGGTCAAATTTAACTATATTTTTTGTTTACATTTGTTCTATGAGTAGCTATAAGATTTATCACAATGCCATCAAGTATTTCAGTGCGGTGCCAGTCAGTGATATTGTTTATGGTAAACTAGTAGACGCCCGCGATTTCGTCCGCGTGAAATCCTGCCAGCTATCCAACGGTGTGCAGACCATAGACGCAAAAATGCCTTGCCTACCCTGAGAACTCATTACGAACCCGTATTGCCTATAGTACCTATAGTGCATACCCTAGTTAATAATCCTGTGCACGCCACTGACCCTATTCTACCCTATCCCTACTCTAAGTATAGTATGTTCGTCTCCTGTTTCTTAGCTAGCTATCCACCAATTTTCAGCCAAATCGGTCCAGCCGTTCTTGAGTTATAAATAGTGTAACTAACACGACTTTCTTTTATATATATCGTCGTTATCAACCCATATACGGCTCACTGCTGAGCTCGAGTCTCCTCTCAGAATATATATATAGATATAGATATATCGTACCATAGTTCACACCAAACATCTATTCTGCTCTGAAGTTGAGACCCGACGTACTGGCAGGCAGTGGCGTGCACAAGGTATGCAGTATTGGTACATATTGCACTAAATGGAAAATTCCTCCTCCAAAACAGGTACGCAATGAATCCTCAGGGTATGCATTGCGTTTATGCATCTATGAAGTCACTTGTTGGCAGGTATATTAGACCGGCTAACATATTTGTTTTTTAATTGCGCTACCTAGTACATGCCCATAGAACTTCATAGAAGATTATAGGTTTGGTTAGATTTATACTTCAATGTCAGACTGCATCGTCACATAACAAGTCGGGTGTTAACTTGTATAGTTGAATAAGAAATGTTCACCTACTATTGGTTGTTGTTCTTATCATGGCGTAAATTCTTGAGCGTATTGCGTAAATGTTTGTCATTAATGTTATATAATTATTTTTTGTTTAAGGGTCAGCGTCCACAGGCGGATTGTGGTCGCGAACAATTTAATGTCCAATGTTCAAAACACATTTTCTTAAAGAGTGAATGAAGAATTATAATGTAAATATTAGCAGGACAAGACGCAATCTTAACATAAGTACTTGATTCCCGAAGATCTCGGAACTCCCAAAATGGGCCCAAAAGTACAATTTTTTCAATGTCTAAACTTAACTTACTAGACTTTTTATCACGGACATATTTTGTTCCGCCCTTCGAGATATACTAATTATGTGTTTTAAAGTATAAAATTATTTTTTAAGTATGTATAAATTGCCTGTGTTAGTTAGAAGAATTGTTAGTTATTGGCCATTTTGGCCCATTGGTTAGTTCTTTCAAGTCGCATATTTCAAGTATTTAACGTTGAATTGTACATTTTTAATAAACAAATTATTTAACCGCCACTCCATCTGTGGGCGCTGACCATAATGCGCTAACGAAAATTGTTGTAACCTATTAAAGTGATTCTACTGTAATAAATGTTTTATTTTAAAAATTGTGCACCTACGCGCTGACTTGTTTTTTTTCTTGACCCTTACACCATGTATTGTCAATGAGGTCAGAGTGTGTCTGACTTCAAATTATTAGCTTTAGTCTAAATGCTTATCTACATAAATTATCATATTATAATAACGAATGCCCGCGATTCTCTCTACGTGAATGTCAGTTATTTAAATCTCGCGAAAACCATACATTTTGTAAGTATCCCCATTCCAAATTTTTGCAAATTCTGTTCAGTTGTTGTGTCGTAAATGACACTAAATATATTGACTTAAATATATATTTCCCCTTATAGTTAATGCTAGTGTGATTATATAAAAGTAATGTTTAATTAAAATGGCGTCGAAACGACGCCATCTATACGCGTGGACTATATTTAACTTATCTTGCTATAACTAGATTTGTTTTCCTACACTAAAAATAACCATTAAAGTACATTTTACTGGGTCCCTTGGTGGGAGTCAGAGCCTTGTTTAGTAAGAGAGTAGGACATTTTATGCGCCTCGCAGCTATGCTGTGAACATTCTTTCGTTTTTCATCTATACTCAGAAGCACAATTATCCGCCCACTTTAATATTAAAGTGTAGTGTGTATATTAAAGTTGGCGGCTAATTGTGCCTCTGAGTATATAATGCCTAATGTCACTCGACATAAAAGGGTGTTAAATAAAACTCTAAAATTGACGCAACTATATATTATTCTCTTATAGTACAACAATAGTTATATTAAAATAATGTATGTACCTTATAAACTACACGTTAAAGCTGCTAAACAATATTTCATACCAAATCATAACAAACCAATAAAGCATCGAGTGACCAGTCGTTTTTATCACTTTTTTTGTCTTATAACAATAGAATACTTTACAATAATATAAACATTATTTAGTGATTGATCCAATTTATGGTATAACTACATTATGATGTATTCAGTTAAAAGATCTTTTTATACTTTTATAAAGCCTTATGCACATGGATAGTATATATATTACAAATAAAAAAACTAATTTCTGTATTTACATTAAAAGTTAAAGACTCCATAAACGAACAAACTTTTCAAATCAAACATGTTTGTCAAACATATTGATTGTCTGTGGTTCGAAGTGTTTGAGCGAAAATGTTTGACAAACAACTTTGTCAAACATATATATTTAAATACATGCTTAAAGTAAAGACAATTTGTATTATTTTTGGACCGAAATAGAAGATAAACTATATAGATTCAAGAAAAATGTTTGGTCAGACTTATTAAATGAGGTATTTTTATTAAATTTGTCTGATAGCATTGTAACTTAGTAGGTACCTCTATAAGGTTTAAAGTTTATTTAATTAATTATTACAATCCTAATTTGTTCACATTTTAGGTATAGTCTTATAGATATATATCTTATAGATATATTATATATGTTTTAGATATATGATATATGTATAGTACATATGAATAGTCTTATATTATACTATAATATGATAAAATTAGGTAGTTATAATATTATATATATATTTCCTTATATATTTAGTTATAATATCTTTAATATAAGATCTATTAAACCAGCATAGGCGATTTATTATTCTCAGTGTTACCTAATTATAATGTAAACAATACTATCTACATAGCATAGAAGTACATTACCCACCCCACAAGAAAGATATATATTTATTTGTTTACACATAATCGGTGAATACTAATATGATTTTTAAAAGCGTGGGTTAATGTATTATTTACAGTATTTCTTATTTCTAGTGAATCATGACTAATTTTTTTTTCTTTTTTTTCTTTTCTTCTATATGTACATATAGAACTGACACATTTATGTATTGGATATAGCTAAGTAGTTATTTTTTCTTGGAGTGTGCAAAATGTAATTTGGTGGTTACCAATGTTTCTGGATCTCAGATTCTGGAAAAGTTAGGAGCCTGATATTTGGGTAAATGATATTTCAAAGTGTTAGCTTATAGTCATATACTATACAAAATACACAATTTGTAAAACATTTCTCGATAGTTTATTTTTTTGAAAAATACATGATTGTTTTGCTCACATTTTGCTTTCAATCTCAGGAAAAGCAAACTTATTTTCTTAAACTTTTGTTTTGTATAGAAAATTAGGTATATATCTTGAACATGGCCATTTTGTATTTCGTTATGTTGTTTAATTTACTTGCAATTAGGTAAAAATGGTTTTGGCGCTCACGTCATAAATTTTGCGTCGCGCGTCAATCGCTCCGTGCTTTTCACTCACGTGAAAGTCATAATTCGGCGTCTCGTTTGCGCTTCGAATTTTATCCATATCGTACCGACACGCTGCGCGCTCTTAATATTGAATAAATAAAAACTGACAATAGTCATCTATCTACTGTATGATATCCATTGAGGGTTGTCAGTCGGCACCGGATGACATTTGTTACATAGAATCTCAATGTCGACTAACATACGTCGAAGTTAGTGAATTATACTGCTAGCCTCCTTTATAGAAGAGGAGATATGGAGCATAGACCCACCACGCTGCTGCGACTCTATATATTATATGCATACATACGCTATAATATGTATCAATTAAACATCCACGTGCAAATGACACACTCACACTTATAATAATACTTATAAATAAATGTATTATATCTTTTTCTTTTATAATCTCATTTATACCCATTTGGGAAACTTTTGGAATGGGAAGGTTTTAAGAGACCATAATGCTATGCAATGTATATGTCACCGTAAAATTGTAAATAAATATAAAGTCCTAAATTGATCCTAGTTGAGAACAACACTACCAACTGCGCCAGATATTTCATCTCTACCTGCTTCCCTCGCTGCTTCCCACAGCGTTCGTGCATTGGCGGGTTAACACGATCGCTGCGGCACTGATATTTCTGTACTCCCCTCTGATGCGGTACGAGGTTTTTTGACCCCATACTAAAACTTTATGTGGTGTGGTACGAGGTCCCATCGACCTCGTAACTCTTGAAGACGCTACAAGTACGAGGTCAATTGACCTCGTACCGCAGCGAACGTGTTAAGAAACGCGCGCGAGCCGCGTGCGGTCGAAGGAGCAGATAGCGCTGAGCAAAGCACCGCGCGCGTCTGCTGGACTGCTGCCCGCCGCGCACGAACTGTTGGCGCTAGTGTCGCCCGCTGGAACAAGTACCATTCATGTATTTTTAAAAAAAAAAAAAGAATATTTGCCATATTTTTTTTATAATATGACCAATATTCCCATTCCCCTCCAACTACTAGTCAGGAAAGACTGCGCTAGGAGTGGGTACAACAATAGACCAACAGGGCGGGGATCGAATCGCCATCCGTCGGTGATGAATCCAACCGCACTTACCGTTATCAACCCATATTCGGCTCACTGCTGAGCTCGAGTCTCCTCTTACAATGAGAGGGATTAGGCCAATAGTCCACCACGCTGGCCCAATGCGGATTGGCAGACTGCACACACGCAGAAAATTAAGAAAATTCTCTGGTATGCAGGTTTCACACAATGTTTTTCCTTTACCGTTTGAGACACGTGATTTTTAATTTCTTATAATTTACACTACTGAAAAGTTGGATTCGAACCCACACCCTCCGGAATCGGAGGCAAATGTCATATCCACTGAGCTATCACGGCACATTCATGTTTGGTCATCAATGTCAACCTATTAAAACGGCTTACTACAGGGCTAGGCCTCTCCCCTTAACATCATTAACAACCTCAGACTAATTACATAAGGACCTGCCTCGCTAGACGTTACTTTTATGTCAATGTATATGATCAATGATATGATCAACGATGATGAGCGATTATAAAAATTGTCTCTATAGAATCAATATTCCATAGTAGTAATTGTATTCGTCGGTTAAAGAGCTTGGTAAAAATACCCTTTTATGTAGTTGAATGGTGTAAAAACTGGGCAAAAACTTCTAGTTCAGTTTAACATATATATATATATAAATATATATACCCAACCTAAGCTCGTTCGTGAATTTGATTGCAACACTGGCCTTTATGTAATTAGTCTGAGTTAACAACCCATGTTCAGCTCACTGTTGACTATTTTTTTCATATAACAGCCAAATCCAGTTTTTATATAAAAGAGTTCATACCATCGCGCATCGTCACAATCAGTTCTTTGAAAAAGTATTCCAAATGTTATTTCAATTTAACGTTTATAATATGTATTATAATAAGTAAGTTAGGCTTATTATAGTGTTAATGATTATATTAATGATAAAAAAGCTTGGCGTTAAACTGTACGATTGTGTGCTTAGTTTTAAATAAGTTTGTAAAATGGTGGTAAACAAAAAAAAACCTTGGCTAAGTTTGTAGTGGGCTCTTCTCGGACCAAGGCGCGTTTGGAACCCTCGTAACTTTAGTTTTATGTTTCCGACTATTATTACCACCATTAAATTAAATTAAAATATGACATAATCTTGACCTTTCAAAAGTGCTTGTAAACTAAGCCTAATTGAAATAAATGAATTTTGACTTTGACTTTATTAGTAGGATTTACTCTTATAATTTTCAAAGTATGTGAGTAAATCCTACTAATAAAGTCATAAATGGGCAGGCCACATACAAAGAACATCAGACGATAGATGGTCCCAAATTGTTACAAACTGGTACCCACGAGACTCAAAACGCAAACGGGGTAGACCATTAAGAAGGTGGAGTGACGATATAGTCAGGGTTGCAGGTAAAACATAGCAACGAACAGCCAGAGACAGAATACAATGGCTACAATTGGAGGAGGCTTTCACTGCTTTATGCAGTCCTTACAAAAAAGAATAATAAAATGAAAAATTAACATTACTAACATAATATAAAAAAAAAAATTAGATAATATCAACTAATTACAATTACAGACATTTTTTTGAAAATAATTTTCAAAAAAATGTCTGTAATTGTAAGGAAATAAAGCTATTTTTTTTTTAATTTAATTATTTTTTTTTTACTCACATAGGGGAGGCGTGGGCGGCGTGGGCGACGATGCGGTGCTCGCGCTGTGAGAGTGGACCTCGGCCAGAGAAGAGCTTGACTTCCACACGCTGTCGCGTTTTTTCTGTACAAAAAATGAGTAGATCACAAAATGTGTCCGGATTTCAAGACACATATAAATGCAAATAAGAGTATATTATTTACTTCAGAGTTAGAAAATTAAAATTCTTATATATGTTTTGATGGCCGTCTTTGGTCGGTTAAGGCTGGGCTCATTGAGGTTTCCTTAATTGGTCCAGGTCTACCAGCCTACCGACAAAGACGTACCGCCAAGCGATTTAGCGTTCTGGTACTCGTGTAAAAACAGAAAGACGTGTGGATTGGATTGTGGTTTATCTTCCTCCTAACAAGTTAGCTTGCTTCCATCTTAGATTGCATCATCACTTACCATCAAGTGAGATTGTAGTCAAGAGCTAACTTGTAAAGAATAAAAAAAATGTTGCTTAACGGAATTTCATTATTATATTGATATTTTCCGCTAAAATCTCAACCACCTGTGAGATGCCATGCCCGCTTGTGTTATATGATATCTCACAGATCACAAAAAGCACCTTAAAAACTCAACAATTTTTTAAGAAAAATATTAAGTTTGAAAATAAAATGCATAAAGATCGAAACTAACTGAAGAGATTTTCAATTCGCGTCAAAAAAATATTTTTAGCTTAGTTGCTTATGTTTGACGCGAAATCTAAATGTTTCACATATTTGCGGTCGACGCCGCGGTCTGTAGCAAACAAAGTGACACTCACCGCCCTTTTCCTTTGTTTCTTCATCTCCTGTTCTGAATTGAGAATTTCCTGTATTCTTACTTCTTTTTTAGCACTCCGTACCTGAACAAGAAATATAGTTTTTAAGGCTAAGGAGTTTTATTTGCAACTTTAATGATGACTTAAAAATATTTTTGTGCAATTGAACATCATGACAAAATTGCATCACAAGTATTTGACGTTCCTTTTTTATAATTAAATATAGCTGATGTTTTAACAATTCTAATATTAATATTGTTTCACTAGAGGACTTTCCCGCCAGCGAATTTATCCGCATGAAGTAAATTTCTTCACAAATCCTGCGATTTTTCTGTTTTTTTTTTTGTTTTCTGTACAGTGTATTCAGTAGAGTAGAATAGTAATTCATTCAGTAGTTTTTGCGTAACAAACATACATAAACTCATTCGCGTTTATTACTATTAGATTATAGTCAAGAGTGAGTAAGCACCTTCTAGACAAGCGCGTTCCACCATATTTAATTTATAGCATTGACCCAATCCACATTGTGTTAACCACTCTCATTCTGGGAGGAGACTCGTGCTCAACAGTGAGTCAAATATGGGTTGAAGGATGATTGTGAAAAAAAAAATTAGTGGGATTTACCAGTTTCTGATCTTTCCTAAGTCTCTCCTCCATGGTGCTGGCGCAAGCTCTGAGCTGGTCTTTGAGTGTGAGAGGGAACTTGAGATGGAGCCTGGCGTCAGGTCGGGTCGCCAGCCCGTTGAGCGTTGCGTGCGTGAAGAACGGATGCGTCAGCAGCTGCTCTATGGTGGGCCCGCCGTGCTTGCAGCTTATGCTGGATAGACATAGTCTGAGCACAGATTCTGAAATAAATACATCATAGTATTACGGGTTAAAGGGAGCCGAAGGATGTTGGCTCAAGGAGACCCAACAAAAAGCCTTTGTAGGTTTGGGTGTACTCTTCTATAACAAGATCCCCAAGACTAAGACTGTGATGGACTTGCCAATGCATAGCTTTAAGGAATGTGTTAAAAAACATTTGCTTAGTCGAGGTTACTACACCATCGATAAGTTCCTTAATGAAAAAGATGCTTGGAGGCCGTTGGATCAGCTTCCACCTTCACACAAGAAGTAAAACTATAAGAAATTGTAATGTTGTCATCAATTGTAAATTACAATGTTGTATGATTTTTAAAAAGAGCAACTGTTGAGTTTCTTGCCGGTTTCTTCTCAGCAGAATCTGCCTTCCGAACCGGTGGTAGAATCTTTACAAATAGTCAACTGACGTGTCAAAAGTGCTTGTATACTGAGCCTACTTGAAATAAATGAATTTTTGATTTTTTTTTTGAGTCATCAATGGATGTCCACGGGCAAAAAATGATGATAATAATAGAATTACAAAAATAAGTGGTTCCCTTTCCCGCAGGAGTACGGGGATAATATGTAGCCATCCTCGATAAACACTGAACACTGGCTATGTAACACTGAAATATTTTTTCAATTTGGACCAGTAGTTCCTGAGATTAGCGCGTTCAAGCAAACAAACAAACTCTTCAGCATTGTAATATTAGTATAGATATTCAGGTCGCTCGACAGAAGTGATAACCTGCTGCTGCCTGCGTGAAAGGCAAGCCAGACAGAGTGGCGCCGTAACGCGTTACGTTACAAAGCCGTTTACCCTTATCAAGTTATTTAAAAAAAAGGGTAATTTCACTAACCTAAATCTGGTGAGATTCCATCAGGATACACATCACAATAGTAAGATTCGAGCGGTTCGGCGAAGGCCATCTCGTACAGCGTCCTACCGAAGCAGTACACGTCGACCGCCTCCACTGAGCTGGTCCTCTTCAGCTGCAGCAGGTGTGGCCGGTGCAGGTTCGGCACACCCATCAGGTAGTTCTCGATGTCCATTAGGACGGCTCTTTGGTTTTCTATTGCTATATTTCCTGGGTGGATGTGACCTGAAATTGTTAAATATAAGTAATCTACACATAACTAATATAATGTAAACTCTTTTGTTCATTATGGAGATGGAGATAAAACATTGCAAATACTCCTTGTTTGCTGATGACCTAAAAATTTATAAAACAATAAACTCGGATGCTGATATTAGGCTAATACAGTATGATCTTGATAAAGTAACAACTTGGTGCAACGTCAATAAAATGACTCTCAACGCTGATAAATGTTACCACGTAAAATACTCCAGGAAGAAAAAACCACTTGTCTCTAGTTACATGATCGGTAGTGTGGTACTAAAAGAGTTACAGGAAATTAGAGACCTGGGAGTTACTATTGACAGCAAGTTAACTTTTGTGTCACACGTAAACAACATTGTTAAAAAAGCCGCGAAAGTACTAGGGTTTATCAGGCGCAACACTAAAGGGTTCTCCCAGAAAACTAAAATTGTGCTTTACAATGCGTTTGTGAGAAGTTGTGTTGAGTTTGCCAGCGTCATCTGGAATCCATCATATAGTGTCCACTCTCAACGCATTGAATGCATTCAGCGTGCCTTCACTCGACACCTTGCGTTCCATGCTAGTGGTATTTCACACAGGCAACCATACAACCAACGACTTGCCAAGTTTAAAATGATGTCTCTTCGCAGTAGGCGAGAAATACGCGACCAATGTTTTTTACATAACATAGTACATTATGAGGTGAAGTGCAGCAACCTACTTGACCGGGTCTGTCTTTCGGTTCCGATTAGATATCCCCGTCATTGCAAGAAGCGTAAAACATTTCATATCCCTTTCGCTAGAACACATCTCGGAAACCAAGCCCCCGTTACTCGTATATGCGCAAAATATAATGAACTATCACGTTCTATACCTGGCATCGACATATTTTCCAATTCTTATAGTGTCTTTAAAAAAAAACTCACCGATCATCTGTCGGTGAGTTCTTCCCCATAATAATTAAGTTATTTTGTTCCTTGTGTGGTATTTGACTGTTTACATGTTTTTTAGTTTTTAGTGAATGTTGTGTGCACTTGTCATAGATGTACGTATAAGTCAATGTGAGCTAGTTATATATTATTTGTGTATGTCTCTATATGTATATTGTAAGTGTACGTAAATAAATAAATAAATAAATAAATAAATAAATAAATTATAATGAATAACTTCCTTTGGATGTTTGGACTTGTGACTACAGAATGTAGGGTTTAATTCCTTAACCCTACATCCTGTAGTCACAAGTCCAGGACTCTGCTCGGAGTTTTTCTCTCTACAATGCGATGGACCAGGCACCTGCATGGTGAATCCATGGAATGCTAAGATATTCGTCTCTCTTATAACATAGAAATTAGGTAAACTTGGTTCGTTTATGTTTTAAAACTCTTGATAGTGCAACAGTCATTCTCATAATTTTATTACAAAAGTGTTTAATGTGGAATAATGTGTAGTGTTTTATATCTTCCTACTAAATCTTTGAGGTGCCGAAATTTTTAAGAAGCACATCTTGAGATTGTAAACAAATTGCTATGAAAATACCATCTTTTGGTCAACTAGGTTACAAAGATAGAGGCAAAAATATTTGTGGACAAACAGAGCAGAAACCATGTATGAAAATCATAAAGAAAACGACAAGTCGCTGCCATCATCAAAATAACATGAGAGTTAGGGAACTGTAGAGCTGATTTGATGGCACTCACTTTTTCAAGTAAATTTTTTTATGCACGCTTGACCTGAGGAGTAAGTTGGTGGACGCGTTACAACAAAATCATTGGGCACTGAGTGCTGCCATCTACAGGCATAGTGAAACAGTGTTTGTTTTAAACTACCAGTAGATGGCGTTTTTAGAGAACTTTGAAACAAACCCTTTAGGAACTTGCGATGCATTTATGCCTGAGGCTCATAGATGGCGCTTTATTTTTTTTTAAAGAAGTTTTACTTCGGTCATATGGTCTACAGCATTCTTGTTTCTTTATTCTTTTGGACGTTTTGTTAAGGATAATCAAACAAAACAAAATTGCATGAAAAGAACTGATTCTACTTACCATGTGCCAACCCTTTGTCATGTAAAAACTTCAATGCTTGCAATATTTGGTATCCATAATGTGACATTTGTCCGTTCGTGAAAGGTTTCCTTATTCTAGGATTTCCATACTTGGCTAAATACTGTTTGTTATATTCAGTTCCATATAATAAATCTCTTATGCTCCCCTTTTCGTGTATCCTTCTAACTACATATGCTCCCGTCTCTAATGTCTGCATAGATAATATTTCGTCTATATATGGATGCTGAAATTTATACAAAAGAAATTATGAATGGTATTAAAATGTGGAGATCCGCAAAGAACCAAAGCCACCGACATAGCTCAACAGTTGCGAAGCTGAAGTGGCAATGGGCGGGGCACATATTTCGAAGAGCCGTTGGACATTGGGGTCCCAAAGTGCTGGAATGGCGACCTCAGCACCAGAATGCGCAGTGTTGGTCGACCCTCCACCAGATGGACTGACGACATCAAGGGATTCGTTGGATGGACAGGCGGCTCAGTATCGTGAAGTTTGGAAGTTTGTATCTTAATATATAAATGCGAAAGGTCATTCATCCTGAAATCTTGAAAACCGCTTGATGTACAAAGCTGAAATTTGGTAGGGAGGTAGTTTAAAGTTAGTAGGTATCCACTAAGAACAGATTTAGGGACGAAGCAAACGAAGTCGGGGGCATCCGCTAGTACTTGTATAAAAACTGTTTTTCATCTATACTAATATTACAAAGAGGTAAAGTGTTATTGTATGGGGTAATCTCTGGATCTACTGAAATGATTTCGAAAATTCTTTTACCACTAGAAGGCCACGTTATTTGTGAGTGTCATAGGCAATATTTTGTCCCCGTTTTCTCACAGAAACCGGCACTAAACAGGTGAAACCGCGGGGCGTCAGCTAGTTGTCTATAAGGCGTTAGTAAAAACACTCACAGATATGTTCTGGAGACTCTTGAAAGCTGTCTGTAAGTCCTTGCTGTTTAATGTATAATCTGGTCCATAGCTCTGCCATGACAGTAAACAATTTGTTTGACTTACTGACTCATTGACCTGAAAAAATAATATGAGAATTTTATTTGTATGTTGGAACAAATAACTTTTATCTCACTGATAAAGTAGAATGATTCATCATTTTTATATTTATAGGAATAATGATATCCACTCTAAATTAACTATATTCATCATCATTTGCAGTCATTTGATTGGATTATGGTCCAGAGACTGATCTCTGATAGATAAAAGAAAGTGAAAAAGTTGCAGATTTCATATTTCATACATTTAAATTGGATATAAAATTTTGTACTAAATTTTTTCCCTCTTGTTCAATGTGTGGTATATTTATGAGTTCAATAAGAAGAATTATTATTGTTTGCAATAAGAAAAAATAATTTTGTTATCTTTGTTTATTTGTGCAACATACAATGTATTAAGACTATTGACTGATTATTACTTATTTGATCTCAATATTTTACTCAAATCTTGCAAATTAAATGATACAATCTTGAAATATTGCTATTTGCATATTTAAAGACTAGTGTGCCGCAACCAAATGCAAGAAAGCTGTCAGCGACAAACGGAGTTTTTACTCGCTTATACAAGTTGGCTTAGGCCAACAAATACTGTAAGCCAAACACAACAAGTTGGCTTAATTGTAACTTCTATATGATATAGTATTTGTTGGCCTAAGCCAACTTGTTGTGCAACCTAAGATTCTTAGAAGGTTCTTAGTGAGACCATAGAATATACAATAATAACTTTGTGGGTTGTGAAAAATTATTACAATTTTAATATTAAAGATGTACTTACTAAAAAATAATGTTTACGTATCCTCCATCCTATATCTGGCAGTGCTGCTTTCAGCTCATAGTGTCCATCCCCTCTCAAAGCTATAGACATAGTCTGGAGTGCCTGTTCTGTGACAAGACAACTATTAATAACAATTTTCTTTGTAACTCAGTAATTTGCAAACAAGTTGTGAATAAATCAAAACTTATAATTTTGATATATTTATTATCATGAAAATGTTTGCATAACAGTTGTCAGGGGTATAAAATAAACACATGACCCCTTTTATACAGAAAAAAGTAGTCTTATAATTTTCAAAAGAAAAATTATCAGGCAAAAAATTAATGTCTAAAACCTACATTAATGCAAAAAAAAGCTATGGGCAAAGTTATTACAAAAAGCTAGTTTTTCAAATTGAAAATTAGTAATCTGTAAAAAAATATATTACAATAAATTACCTGCTATAGTCAAAGGGTAATTACTAGGGTCCAGAAAACTCCTCACTGGTAATGAAAGAGCTAATACTTGATGTTTTAGCACTTCATTTATATAATTCTAAAACAAAATTATACCTATTTCAATATTCAGGGATGGTGTAATCTTTCCTATTGGACACTAAGCATGTGCCCTGGGCCGCAATTACTGGACTAAAGAGATTTTTATGAGAAATTTGATTGAGAAATTAAAGGTGCATGCCTCAGACCAAATTCAAACCGTAAACCTAAACCCCCCGGAATTGGAGGCAGAGGTCGTATCTACTGCGCTATCAGTGCTCAAATATTATATTATTAGCTAAAACATAATCAGCTTACATTGTATTAGAAGAGACCAATTGAGTATTATTATATAATATCATAATGGACTTCTATTAAATGTTCTTTACTGATATTTACTCAATGATCTAGAAACTAAGAGGAAAAATATTGGTTTTAATCTAACATTTTTTCTTATTGTTATTATTGACCACATTTAAAGTCATAGTATAACGGTATTTCGGGAACAAACCTGCAAAGCTACTTGTCGTTCAGCCACGAAAGAAGGTTGCATATTCCCTATAAGTTTCTTTGGTGGAATAGGCAGATCTATGTTCGCATGCTGGAGTGATACGTGCAACGCAGCAAAATCCCTGTATCGGCGTGATACCGTCCATCTGTTCTCCTTATTTGGCCCACGCTGAACACGTAATACATACTCCTAAAATATTACCAAACTTTTGAGCAATGAATAGGATTTCCTTTCGAGATAATGGTAAAAAACTTACAGTGTGTTTGTTAATGTTCTGCGCATTTTCCAACGCACATTCGAGCCTCTCTGTATCATCTATTCGTATTTTGCTTTGAGAAGAGCTTTCGAATATAGCCATCACAACAAATAAAGCTTAAAATTATCATTAATTAGTAATTTGTTACGTTGAGAAGCGAATAGTATGTAAACATTTTAATACCAAATGAAAATGTCAAACTGAAATGACAACTGACATTTATAGTGACATTTTCCAGCTGAGATGTAACAGATTATTAAAAAATATTGTCTAATATCCGGTTAATCGTTTAATAATACATTCCACTTTCTAGTCTAATTATACAATCTTCTAAATGTAAGATATCTCTACAACATTTCTAACAAGATTGATTCGAATTAGTATTTAAATCATCTTTTACTAAAAAGTTACATATTTTCGCTGTAATAACTGCGAAATGCGTGAACTCAAATTAAACAACATTGAACATTTCTAAACGACTGCGCACTACGGTAGATTGAGAATAGACAAAAATCGATTTATGTCATTTCCTGTAATATCGCAACGAGTCGCGAGCGGAGTGTACCACGGCCCTTCTGTTTAATAATTTATAAGAAATTTGTGAAAAATGTCGCTGATCTCCGCTCGCTTGGCCTCCTCGGTGGCCAGGCGTATGCCTAATGCCGCCACCCAGGTATATATTTTCATTAAAGTGTATAAAGTAGTAAAATAATATGTACTTTCCGGCAGGTAGAGGCAACCGCAAAATCCAACCAAAAAGCTTATTTAATTATCAAAATTAGTCTAGACATTTTTAACATCTTTTATAAACTTACCTCGGTGTTTTAAAACAGTTAATTTGCGATGCTTAAGTGCAAGTTATGTATAAATTATCACATCAAGAAATTTGTGTTATGTAATAGAGGCAGATACTTTTCTGTCAAATTGTATGTCCATTTTGTACTTCGAAGTATGCGGTTCGTACCAAAATGTTGTCATTTGTAGAGATCATTGATATTGAATACATATATTTCGTACTGATTGTCGTTCTGACCGAGTTATGTCCGGTGGTAGGTTTCGAAGGTCGCCGTACCAGCGGTGGCGGTGGCATCGCGCAAACTCCACGTCTCGTGCACACAGAGGGCTGCCGAAATCTCCACCATCCTGGAGGAGAGAATCCTTGGTGCCGCACCCAAGGTAACTTGATTGTTATATAAACCTTATTCCTATTTGACAGTTGTCATTAGGAGCTATTTTAGAGGTTAGGAAATATAAGGGCAAAAACAGAATGTTGTACTAAATCTGTTTTTAATACAATTGAGGTATGAAATGAGAATTTGGTATAATATCATCTATGAAAAAAATCATTGATGATACACAGATTATACATTTGAGATAATTTGTTTACTGAAAGTTATCAAATACTGGTCATTTACATAGTAACTAAATGTTTTTAAAAGTCACCAATTCCTTATTTTCATAAATTATATATGTTATCATTGAATAATTGTATTTATTTTTGAACTAGCTGACGCCCATGACTTTGTCTGCGTGAAAATCAATGTAAACTTTCATCTCCTATTTACTATAGTGGTTGAATTTTGAAAATTTTTGAACCACATTTCCTGTTTTTTTATGATTTATGACAAATTTTAAAAAAGTAACTCTAAAAATGAAAGACATTCCATACTTACAAACTTTCAACCAATATCCCCTTATATTTTATTATTTTAGGGTCAAAAAGTACCCTATGTTTTGCTCCAAGATCCCATTTATCATTATACCAAAATTCATCTTGATGGGTTCAGACAGACATACTTTAGCATTTATAATATTAGTATTGATTAAAATCTCATTTTTATCAACCCATTTTAATTGCTCTTTACTTCTGGGCAGACTTACCATCATGCTGCTCCAATGTAGATTATATTTAAAAAAAAAAAGATTATTTGGCATATCTTTTATAATATGACCAATATTCCCATTCTCCTAACTAACTTTCTAACTAGTCAAAAAAGACTGTTAGGAGTGGGTACAACAATAGACCAATGGGGCGGGGATTGAACCATATTGGCATTATGACAGTGATTAGATTTTGCATTGGTCATTGCTAGATGTTAATGATAATGATAGTTGATATGTTCTCAGAGGCATGACAGTGTGACACAATCACCTACCGAAACCAGGATGAATTTTATTATGTTTATGTTTAATTAATGTGTTTTTCTTGAAAGAAAAAAAACTCACTATCTGAAGCCACATAGGCTATCTATAATCTAATAAATTATAATAATTCTATGAAAAACTTTTGACTTTAAAGTTAAATGCAATCTTAAGCTAAATATAATAACCTGTTCAATTCTCAGTGCTTCCTTTGATGTAAAAATATTTGTAGGCCGACTTGGAAGAAACTGGCCGTGTGTTGAGCATTGGTGACGGTATTGCCCGTGTGTATGGACTCAAGAACATCCAGGCTGAGGAGATGGTGGAATTCTCCTCCGGCCTTAAGGTTTGTACCGTCACTCTGTAATCTTCTTCTTACATTTTTGGCTTTTTGTAGTGCCAAACCAGCACAATGTAATTTTGTAACCTATTAGGATAGGTAGAGATCTTAGATCTCCTATTAAAAAGTGGATGCACAATTAGCAACCAAAAAATGTCCCTACTCAATGAATGCCAAACACAACCCAATTCAAGTAGTCGCATTTGCAAATTCAACCTTAAACCCAATCCTTAAGGTTGAATTTGCTCTGAATTTGGGATTTTATTGAATATTGGACTATATTTAAAGGGCTTTAGGTATAATTTTCTTCACCAATAGTTCTAAAACTGTCAAAGCAAAATTTGCCAGTTTCTAAGTGAAATTTTCTACATGATTGTGCATCCTTTTATTATAAGAGGTCAATGGTAGAGATAGAGTAATCTATCAAGATTCTAGATAGCTTGTTTTATAATTTTTGTCCTGTTTCAACAGACATTAAACAATTTTTAATCTTAACTAGAAATTATTGAAAAAAAATTTTGTATCCAATTCTAAAAATAGTGTATAGTCTTTTCTTTGTCTGTTGTACTATTTATGTTTGTAATATTTTATACTTTCTTTTTAATTGTATTGAAGAATTAAAATTAAAAGACAGTGTGAGATGATTATGATTATGATTGAGAAATGTTTTAATTTTGAATAGTATGAAATTATATAATGAAAGGACATCATGCACCAAAGTATGAAAACTTACATGGATTATTACAAGGATGTAATATTCCCAGATATAAAATGGAGTGGAATATATAGGACAAAGACTCAAGTTTATGATAATAAAGGTTGCATTACTGTTTACTAGGTTTTTGACTAGGGCCCCATATGTACAAATTGGAAAATTTCTTCTCCAATACAGGTTCCGTAATGAGTCCTTAAGGTAGCCTGTGCATCATTGCTTCTATGATGTGCACACCATATGTGTCCTATTTTCCAGTTTTGCGCACTGAACCCACAATCTTGGATGCAGAAGTTAGGGTCACTAGCCACTTGGTCTTATTAATATATTTTAAAATGATTTTCAATTCATAAAATCAAAGCTGTTGTTACTATATGAGTATCTGGCAATAGCTTCAGATTTTTTATTGACCTGTAACTTTTTATGCCCACTTATAAAATTAAATGTGGAATTAATAATAATAATAATTAAAATCTAGTTCAGTTATTGTATGCTAGGACAATAATTTGTACAAGTTACAAGCATAAACCTCCAAATGTTTAAACTTTTTGTTTTGGGAATCAATCAATATTCAGACTGCTACTTTTTTGTGGGAAAACATCTCCATCTCTTTTGACAGTCTGTTTATTAATCCCCCAATATAACTTGTATAAAATAAAACTAAAAAGTGACAGAAAAGTTGAGGAGTAAAAAGTTAGCTTGTAATTACCAAAAAGTCAAATTACCAGAAGGATGTTGAAATTGTTAGTGGAAGGACACATAGGAGAAGAAAAATGGTTAGAGTGTGGTCAAGAGGACATGCGTGTAAAAGGAGTAGAGTTATGAGTTGACAAATGATAGTCACAAGTGGAAGAAATTGACATGTCTTTCCAACCCCATTAATAGAGATAAGGTCAAGGTTATGATGATGGAAAGAAACTAAATAAAATTTCAATCAACAGGGTATGGCTCTTAACTTGGAGCCTGACAACGTTGGTGTGGTAGTGTTTGGTAACGACAAGTTCATCAAGGAGGGTGACATTGTCAAGCGTACCGGTGCTATCGTAGACGTGCCAGTGGGCGAGCAGCTGCTGGGCCGTGTGGTCGACGCCCTGGGTAACGCCATCGACGGCAAGGGCCCCATCGACACCAAGTCCCGTATGCGAGTTGGTATCAAGGCCCCCGGTATCATCCCGCGTGTGTCTGTGCGCGAGCCTATGCAGACTGGTGAGTTATGTAACAAGAACGTTACCAGTTATGTAAATTGTTCAACAATAGATTTTATTTTTTTTATTTGATATTTTGAAGTCTTGTTTTATTGATTGTTTTGTTTTATTTTTATACAGATTGTTTGTTAATTATTTTCAAACAAAAATTTTCATAATCAATAATAAACTTTTGTTGGAGCTAATTAAATTAATAAATAAATTAAATTAAATCAGTGGCGCAGTGATATGCGCAGTTCGATCCCTGGCTGGGCCAATTGAGGTTTTCTTAATTCGGCCGTGGCTAGTTGCCCTACCGGCAAAGACCGCCAAGCAATTTAGTGTTTCAGTACAATGTTGTGTAGAAACCGAAATGGGTGTGGATTTTCATCCAAAACCTAACAAGTTAGCCTGCTTCTATCTTAGATTGCATCATCACTTACCATCAAGTGAGATTGCTAGGCTGATTGGGGCTAACTTGTAACTTCTGTTCTAATAAAAAAGTTGTATTCATAAGTTACCTAGCATACTTAAATTTGAAATTGAGAAGCATATAATTTCAAACAGGTATCAAGGCTGTAGACTCCCTTGTGCCAATCGGTCGTGGCCAGCGTGAGCTGATCATCGGTGACAGGCAGACCGGCAAGACTGCTCTGGCTATCGACACCATCATCAACCAGCAGCGGTTCAACAAGGGCGACGACGAGAAGAAGAAGCTGTACTGCATCTACGTCGCCATCGGACAGAAGAGATCTACCGTCGCTCAGATCGTGAAGAGATTGACTGATGCTGGTAAGATACTTGTACCTATGAGCAAAATACGTGTACTTTTAAAACCTACAAAGAGCCTTTTAATGCTTTAAAAAATTTCTGAAAACACATCGAATATGTTTTTTTTAAAACCAAAATACAGTAACGCCGATTGCTTTGGAAGTAGTTACTCAACCTTTGACTTTTGACATAATATAAGGACTTAAAGTCCTTTATGTCAAAAGTGGGAGCATTTTTTTTTAACCTATGCTTAATTTATATTTCTTGTCACAAATGTTGTTGGTGCATAAAATGAATCTCTGATGATGAAAGTCCATGGTTTAATGATATTGATTGTTGGTTCATTTGGATGCTACGAAACACATTGAATGTTTCGATCGAGAACGGGAGAA
Organism: Bicyclus anynana; assembly: GCF_947172395.1. Lineage (NCBI taxonomy): Eukaryota > Metazoa > Arthropoda > Insecta > Lepidoptera > Nymphalidae > Bicyclus > Bicyclus anynana. The sequence continues at coordinate 11,217,957 of NC_069102.1, read as the reverse complement.
AGCCAGAGTGCTCAAAAATTTATTTCGTTACGATGCGATCTTTTTTGAAACATCGTGCGTTAAGCTGCTCCATACAAGATTTTATTTATCAGCAGTAACAGGGGCGCATAGCCATAATCTTTCGGCCTTTAGCAATAAATTTAAGCTGTGTGTATGTTAACTTGGTCCACTTTTTGACATCAACTATCCACTTTCTTCGCTGTCTTCCTGAAGCATGTTTTCCAAGCAGCTTACCTTCTAGGGTCAACCTAGGAAACTCATAGAGTTTTAAAAAAATAATTTTAATCAAAAATATCTATATTTGAATGTTGTTGTCCACAGGTGCCATCAACTACACCATCATCGTGTCGGCGACGGCGTCCGACGCGGCGCCGCTACAATACCTGGCGCCCTACTCCGGCTGCGCCATGGGCGAGTTCTTTCGCGACAACGGCAAGCACGCGCTCATCATCTACGACGATCTGTCCAAGCAGGCCGTGGCCTACCGTCAGGTTACAACTAAATATTATACTCACATAAAGTCGCAAAACTATTTGCAAACGAAATATTAGAATATGTTGATCAATATTATATTTATTTAGGAAAACAAATCAGTTTTAATAGAGACAGAAATGATGGTCAAAATTCAAAAGTACCTTCAAGGAAGTATTCAAAAGCGATATGCCCATAAACCTAAAAAAGAAGGATGGATTTGTATCGCATCCCATGTTTAATATATACCTGCCAAACCTGGAAATTCACAAATAAAACGCAGCACGATGAACGTAAATGGAATACAAAAAATAAAGGACACAGACTTTTATTTTTATTTATTTATTTACTGATTTTATTTTATGAGATATTTTACGAGATAACGATACTTAATTTACGGTATAGTACTGAAAAAACTATAAATTCGTTTTTCCATATTTTCTTGTAGTCATACTATGATGGTAAGTGATGATGCTTACTAAGCTTGCTATCTAAAATTAACTAACTAATTTATTAGAAGTAGGATGAAAATCTATAACTCTTTCGGTTTCTACACAAGATCATACCGGAACGCTAAATCGCTTGGCAATACATATAGGTTGTAAGTTGGTAATTAGCCACAGCCTAAGACCTACCAGCCAGACCTGGACCAATTAAGAAAACCTTAATCGGCCCAGTCTATGATCGAATCCAGGAGCTCCGTCTTGTATATCCACAGCGCCATGAAAGACGTCAAATAACTGACGCTGGAAAACATACTTAAATAGTTTCCAGTTGTGGGAATCAAACCCACAACCTTGAATGCAGAAAGCATAGTCACTACCGGCCGTTAAAAATACTCGTATTTACATGCAATCTAAGATGGAAGCAGGCTAATTTGTTAGGAGGATGATGAAAATCCACACCCCTTTCGGTTTCTACACGACATCGTACGGGAACACTAAATCGCTTTGCGTTACGTCTCATCAGGTCTCATGACCTATTTGCAAATGACTTAAGTAGGACTGCAGTAATCGTATGTGATTCTGTAATGTTTTTATCTCTGTAACCAGATGTCTCTGCTGCTGCGTCGTCCCCCGGGTCGTGAGGCTTACCCCGGTGATGTGTTCTACCTCCACTCCCGTCTGCTCGAGCGTGCGGCTAAAATGTATGTATATTTTGGCTTAAGGTTGTTGAGCATACTTCAAGCTAACAAACAGCTGATTAGACTTTGTAAACTAGAAGTTTTTGATTGTTTTTTACACCATTCAACTACATAAAAAGGTATTTCACAGAGCTTTTGAACCAAAGAACATGATTACCACTATGAAACATTGATTTTATAGACAGTTTATATAATCATGAAAAAAGTAGCGTCTAGCGAGGCAGGTCCTTATGTAATTAGTCTAAGGCTAAAACTCACTTTTCCTCCAAAGGTCCGACAAGATGGGCGGCGGCTCGCTCACCGCTCTCCCAGTCATCGAGACCCAGGCCGGAGACGTGTCCGCCTACATTCCCACCAACGTGATCTCCATCACAGACGGCCAGATCTTCTTGGAGACTGAGTTGTTCTACAAGGGTATCCGGCCAGCTATCAACGTCGGTCTGTCTGTGTCGCGTGTAGGATCCGCTGCCCAGACCAAGGCCATGAAACAGGCGAGTATACACAAGACTTCAACACTGTTATATAGCCATATTAAAAAAAAAAAGGTTTTATCTTGTTTGTAAAACTATTATTGTCGTACCCCTTCGATACGATCAAGAAGAGCTGAATTTGATTCTCAGTATGGGTTGAATGTAATTTTAGAAAATGTACTATAAAAAATTCAAAATTAGAAGACACATTAGCAAAAAGGCGTAAGTTTTCACAAACCCCGAAGACCATGGATTTGTCAGGATAAATAATAGTCTATATGTTGCTCAACGACCTCTATCTTCTAGTGAAAATCCCATTAAAATTGGTCCAGCTGTTCCAAAGATTAGACAGACAGACAGATATTTAAAAAAAGCTCAATTTGTCTTTAGTATTGTATTAATATCTGTAATCACCTTCAAGATAACGAGAAAACTGTTATTTTGATTTGACAGAGCGACACGTATATTTCATTTACACGTATTGATATTCTCGTAATCGCAGGTGGCTGGTTCCATGAAGCTGGAGTTGGCGCAGTACCGTGAGGTGGCCGCCTTCGCGCAGTTCGGCTCCGACTTGGACGCCGCCACGCAGCAGCTGCTCAACCGCGGCATGCGGCTCACTGAGCTGCTCAAGCAGGGCCAGTATGTGCCAATGGCCATTGAAGAACAGGTGAGTACCTTTTTTTTTCCATATAACAGACCAAAAAAAAAATAGGTACAAAACCAACTCTTTAAAACCTGCCCCGCGAAAGTGAAAGTGTGGTGTGTTTAATAAATTTTGATGATGATGAATTACTTATAATAAAGTTTAGGGGTTCGCGGCTTTACCTAAGTTAAAAATCATTCATCTAGTTAGAGTGTGCGAACCGACATGGAAATTCTCGCAAGTATGGACGCTTTCTGTTGTGAAGTCCACACTACGTTTGTGCAGTGTAATCTGTATGGTTAATTTCAAGGCCAACAAATGTCCTGAGTGTCTAGTGAGAGTTTTCAATGTTTTCATAATGTGACTATCGCGTAAATGGTAACGCGAATGTCTAAGGAATTGAAGCAGTTTTGCAGTATTGTCACTAGATGGCGCTGTTTTAATTCCTTAGAATTTGCGTTTACGTTTACGCGATCGTCACATTAAGAAAACATTGAAAAATCCCACTAGGCACTCTGACCATAAAGTTAGTAGTAGGAGTCACTTGGATATTAAATAGAGTTCACTACTAAAACGTGGTGTGCTGGCTTAATTTATCCAATCAAATCCACAATTCTAACAAACATACATAACAAAAAAAATCTTTTAAGGTCGCGATCATCTACTGCGGTGTACGTGGTCACCTCGACAAACTGGACCCAACCAAGATCACCGCCTTCGAGAAGGAGTTCACTCAACACATCAAGACGTCCCACCAGGGTCTGCTCAGCACCATCGCCAAAGACGGCCAGATCACGCCAGAATCAGATGCATCCCTGAAGAAGATCGTCAGCGAATTCCTCGCCACCTTCCAAGCGCAGTAACCGCTTAGTTACGATCAACCTTAAGATTGTACACGCAATACTTTCAAGGAATTGTGCGTACAGTTTCAAGCAAGTCTGTTATATTAAGTGACTGCTCACTGAAGCATACTATCCCATGAATACTGAATACATTTAATAAAATTACAAACATTTCACTATTTTATTTATACAACATGTTGTAGGCACATGTAAATGATCAGTATTCTGCCATTTGCTCGATAGATAATGCTTCAGTCAGCAGACTGTTTAGTAGTGTATCATTCGTATGGACTGTACTGAATGTGAATTCAATCATGTAATGTATTTATCTCGGAGACAGCAGTGGTTATATAATTATATATAAATAAAATGATTATTTATTTGTGATTTTTATTTCATCCAATTTTGGCCCGAACAAATGAGTAGCACCAACCATAGATTTACGATTCGGTACAAGCACCAACCATTTGTATCAGAGATGCAGCTATGGTTATAGGCTAGACAAAGTGCTAGACGGCTAGATTATTACATAAACCGCTAAAACTGCTGGCCCGACTTAATGAATTTTAGTATCATTATCAGATTTTGATGTATAAAATTCCTTTTTGTGTAATTTATGGATGCTTAGTAATTTTTGAAGATATCTAAAGACTAGTTGAGCCTTAATACCCTAGTGGATATGACCTCTGCGTTCGATTCGGAGGCATGCACCTGCAACTTTTATTATGTGCATTTATCACGTCTCAACCGGCGAAGGGAGACCTGCAAATCTGAGAATTTTCTAAATTCTCTAGCTACTAATTAGATAAATATATTTTTTGCTATTAATGTTTGATGAAAAATAAAAAACCCAAGGTGTTAACTACCTATTTATAATGGAACGTATGAAATGTGTTGCTAGCTATTGCGTAAGTACCGAGTACGAACAATTTTTGGATTTACTGCTTAAAAATCGTTTGTACTCTACTAAAATACTAAAGTAGTCCGAACTAGCATATATTATGCGCAAGTCTAGAGAACGGCTGAAGCCTGAACCGATTTGGCTAATTTTTTTTCGAGTATTCCTTGATGTACGACGATAATTTGCTTAGATACATAGGTCTAAGGTTTTTACTGAGTTTTTTTTTGGGTAGGGGTAGGAGTAGCGCACATAAGTCAACGTGAAGTTTGACGGTCTGCTAGTATAAAAAAAACTGAAGTATCAAACTGAGTTATTTCTTCAATATTTGCACTATAATTTTGGGAATAACCTCCGTCTTTGGCCAGGCAATTTCTTTTTTTGTCCATGCTAAACTAAAATGCTCAAAAAAATCTAGAACTCGGTGCCATAAAACCGTTTTAAAAAATGTTCTTGACATTGACAGTGAAGTTGACATTGGACAATTTTGACAAAAACATGTGGAATGTGGATTGCTGTGTTTTATTTTTATGCCGAAAATAATTTTAAAAATTTAAATTGAACTTAATTGACTATTAAATTCATTTTGACTAAGTGTACAACGCTAAATCAATCTGATTGATTCACTTGTGAAACTGTGGGGAATAAAATGGAGTTTTTCGAAAGAGCACACGGTATTAGAAACACGTCTTCAAAAGACCGAAAATCAAACGAGTCTAAAAAGATGCAATTAAAACAAATGTTGTTTGGTTATAAAGCGAAAGATAATAAGCTTATCCAAAGGTCTACGGAGTTGCAAAATGATTACGAAGACTCAATATCTGTCAGCGGCTATTCGGACTTAAATATTACTAATTCTAGCTATGAAAACGAAAATGATGCACTTATTATAAATGAAAAAAGCACTAAATGTGATAATGTTATGGTATCTAGTGATACAGATGATAAAGCGAGTGAAAACTCATATAAAATTAATGAACTTTCAGATAATAAAAGTTTTCAGCCTGTAGTACGTTCAGACATTGAAAGTAACGATAAAGTTAGTGAAGAATTGTATGATGATGAAAGTGTTCAGTCTGTTATAAGTACTGATCATGAAAGTAATGAAAGAGATGATATTGTGTCTGATGAAAGTAATGATTATGAGCAAGAAGATAGCAGCCATTTGGATTCTGAATTAAGCAATGATTTTGATATGAATGAATATGTAGATAATTCTGATTTGGAAATCACTGATTCAGAAACATCAATAGTAATAAGTGGCCTCAAATTATCTGACTCTGATAATTCTGAGTTTGATGCAGACAGACAACTAGCTCACAAAATTCAAGAAAAGTTACAGATAAAAAGTAAAACACAACAGAATAAAAATAAATATAGTATAGAATTAGAAGATAATGATATCCCAAAAGGTCCTGTAACTAAAGAAAGGTGTTTTAATTTACAAACACAAGAGTTACTTTCAGGAAATGATAAGGACTTAACAACCCAATTAAAAAACAATAAGCGAAAGCGCAAAGATACTACTGCACTAAAAGAAAATGATGTAGCAAAGGGTCCAATATCTAAAGAAAAATGTATTAAAATACAAGAAGAGCAGAAACTTCCTGTGAGTAGAGAAGAATTGATGCAAAAAAGAATGAATAAGCGAAAACATAAAGAAAAATACACAATCGAATTGGATGAAAAACAAAGACATAAACATAAATATAATATAATACTTGAAGATGCAAATTGTGCAGGTCCTGTGAACATTGAAAGTATCAGTGAAGATGAAAATGCACAATTTCCAATAAGCAAAATAGATTTATCAACACATCACAGTGAACTGAGCAGTGATGAACTTATTGAAGAAGAATTTGATGAAGACAAACTAAATTATGAAGAAACAAATGATGGCAATCAAAGTGATGATATAGACATGGTTATGTCACCAGCTTATGTTTCTATCACAGCATCAGATATGCCAATTCAAAGACTAGACGATATTATAGGAGAATATAAGTATTCAACAATAAGAAATTTACCATCAGAAATTAGCAATATAATTTCAACAGACAATTCTGGGTTTTTTATTGACGAAAATACTAACGCTGTTGTAGAGATGGTGGATGATGATGTTAGTAGTCTAATACCAGAGTTAGATGACACTCCAAAATTGAAAGAAGTTGATGAAGGAACAGCAAAAGAAACCACAAATAAAACATTTATGACAAGCGCCTCTGCAGAATCCGAAATTAGTGATAAAGAGGAATCAATTAGTAATGTCAATGTATCTGATACTTTCAAAGTATACTATGGCACAGAGGGTTGTATCATTACATTAAGGCATCCAGCTGAGCTTTATGTTCAAGGGAAAGTTAAGATTACATCTCTAGCCGGTACCAATGAAATATTTGGATATAAATTGGACAAAAAGTGTTATGAAATCTTTGCTCCATACTATAATTTTGCTCAATGTATAAAGACAATTGAAAGTGACAACAATTATTTTGGCTTGTTTAGTAAACTGACAGCCTTAGGTCTTACTGTGGCGGAAGCAGAAGACATTGTTACAAATGTTGGTGAATACAATGGAGTTTTACTTCTACAGAAACTGTCATGTAATCCAATAGATTTTGTAGCTAAAAATTTTCAAATCACCTCAATGTTTAAATGCAATAAACCTGTAGAACCATATTTCAGTAAGGCTTGTAAGCTTCTTGACTGTTCACTCTTTTCAACAAGACCATTTAAAAGTTTTGGTGAACATCCAAGTTGGTGTGAAGCTCATGAGTTAGCTATGAGTAAGTATAATCACAAATACATCATCATTGACAACCCATATTTTGTTAATTGTTGATTACGAGTCTCCTCTCAGAATGAAAGGGGTTAAGCTAATAGGTACCATACTGGTCAAATTTGGATTGGCAGACTTCTCATATCCAGAGAGTTTAGAAAATTCTCAAGTTTTTCCTTCACCATTTGAGACACATGATATTTAATTTCTTAAAATGACAATAACTGAAAAGTTAGGGTTTAGTAAGTTTTGGAATACAGTGCCTGGTAATTCAAAAAACCTGTATGTTATGTCTTTATGAATCCCTCCATGTATCAGCTTCTAAAATGAGCATCTAGAGATATCAAGATGATTTTTATATTTTTGTTATCTGTGTTCATATTAAGTACACTACAGGGCACCAAAATGGGTTACTATCAATTAATGTATATTCTTTCTAGATAAATACAGTCGAGGCTTAGTATGCGGTAGTAAACGGACAGGCAAATCTACCTATGTGAGATACCAAGTCAACAAACTGCTTGCTCATGGCCCCGTTCTGGTGGTAGACCTGGACCCTGGACAGAGCTTGTTCACTGTTGCGGGGAGTGTCTCGGCTACAGTGGTTACTGCGCCATTGTTTGGACCCAGTTTCACTCATTTGAAGAAGCCTGAATTGTTTGTATAATATTTTTTTACATAAATAGAAATATTTTCATATGGTCACACTTGTGTGAAATCAATACATATCTATATATATATATATATATAAAAGAAAATCGTGTTAGTTACTCCACTTATAACTCAAGAACGATTGAACCGATTTAGCTAAAAATTGGCAGGGAGGTAGTTTAGAGCCAGGAGAAGGACATAGGATACTTTTTTCTTTTTTTATACTTTTTTTTACGGGTAGGGTAGGGGTAGGGTAAGGTAGGGTAAGGTAAGGGTAGGGTACGGGTAGGGTAGAGGTAGTTGAAAGTTTACATCGAGTTTCACGCGGACGAAGTCGCGGGCGTCCGCTAGTTATGTATAAATCAATATTAATATTAAAAACGCTGAGGAGTTTGTATTTTTGTTTAAACACACTAATATCTGGAACTACCAATCAGATTGTAATAGTATTTCTAGAAGATATATCTGGATTTTAAAAAACTTCATGTTTTAAAAGTTGTTTATTGAACTCTAAATAAATAAAAATATATAGGTATATATCATTTACAATGAAAACCATTTTTGTTACAGAATGCTAAACATAGGTATGATCAACACATTGGACAATACGAAACTGTACGCCTCAGCTGTACAAAGTCTAATAACATTCTGCCATAACAACAGGGCCTTCAAACAAATGCCCTGGATTGTGAACACTATGGGAATGACCAATTCCGTGGGCCTCAAATTCATTACACTTATAATAACTCTATTGCAACCAACTTATATACTTCAATATGAGTCTATGGAGGAAAACCTAAACTTTGAAACTTTGCTTACCCCGACCAATGTAAAAGAGTTGTATGAAGAGTATAGAAATCAAAAGCTTTTTAGAAATGTGACTTACCCAGAAGATCTGGATTACTTTTTTGTGATCGCTGCAGGCACAGATAGCCCTCATATGAAAAAGAAAACTTTCTCATTGAGCCCCAAGGACGAGAGGTATCTTAACTTTTTGGCATACTTCAGCCAGTTGGTCGTCCGTGGGGAGAGCTTACTACGTATAACACCATATGTGTAAGTTAAAAATTTTATTTTCAACTAGCAGACGTCCCCGGTTTTACTCGCGTAGTTGACGTTCACGTGGTTGGTGGTGGAATACGCGGTTAAAAATAGCCACTGACATAAATAAAAATAACACTCACAAATAATGTGGCTTTCAGGTGGCAAAAGAATTTCGGCTTGACTTGGCTTTGTATCGGTTAAGGTGTCAGATAGCATGGGTATGGTGACATTTGCCTAATGGAGTTCATAAGGCAAGGTTTTTTTTTTTAATCTCTACAAGTTAGCCCTTGACTACAATCTCACCTGATGGTAAGTGATGATGCAGTCTAAGATGGAAGCGGGCTAACTTGTTAGGAGGAGGATGAAAATCCACACTCCTTTCGGTTTCTACACGGCATCGTACCGGAACGCTAAATCGCTTGGCGGTACGTCTTTGTCGGTAGGGTGGTAACTAGCCACGGCCGAAGCCTCCCACCAGCCAGACCTGGACCAATTAAGAAAACCTAAATCGGCCCAGCCGGGGATCGAACCCAAGACCTCCGTCTTGTAAATCCACCGCGCATACCACTGCGCCACGGAGGCCGTCAATATAGGTATACTATTGTCGTGAATCGCGGCAAACTTTCAAGAGTGAAACGAACTGTCACCATACCCATGCTATGTGAAAAACACTTTAAATGAAAATAAGACACTTTGCCGCTTCAGTTTCGACGGCCTAGTGACATATCTAAAATATAAAATCTATGCCGACAACGCTTCCCAGGCATTGGCGTATCTAGAATTATTTCCCAGGGTGGGCCCCTTCCCACCTTAAGGGGCCAGCCCCTGACATACCGTTGAACAGTCGACACTTACTATAGAAATGTTGTTTACAATATTTTGGGATGTCATTGAATTTTAAATCGGTAGGCCAGAATTCTAGAGTTGGCACTGGACCATTCTAGGGTGGGCCCGGCCCACCCGGCCCACCCGCTATATACGCCACAAAAAATAAAAGAAAACAAGCAATGTTCTCAAGAAATACAAACTACATGGAATCTTCGCTGGCGAAGACGAGGTCCCCGATTTTTCCGGACGTGGGCTCTATCTATCCACGATGACGGGGCGTCATGATTGATACACCCTTGTCAAGCCGCCCTCTATTCCGAGGTCTGAGTCTCCGAGGAGACACCCTTAGAGAACTGTTCTGGTCATATTTTCTGCTTCTGCCTTGGCCACAACGAGTGATGCTTCTGCGCTCGTCCCAAAACCCCCAGTGACGTACTGAGATCCCGTTTAGGTGCTCGTAAGTCCACATTATTTTACAAGATACGCATCATAAGTATCTTTCAGCCTCAATAGCTCAACGGTAAGAGTGTAGGTGTGTATTTGTATAACTGAAGCAGTGTTACTAACTTTCCAAAATATTTATCCCTAAAGTTTGAGTCAAAAACCCCTAAACTAAAAAATATAAATTCATAATAATTCTGTAATATGTTTCAAAAGTCTATATTTAATACAGACAAAATATTACGTCTTTATCTGAAGATTCAGATTTTTTGAAATCATACATGTTGACAATGAATAAATTTAACAATTTTTTTTTATTCGATAAAAATTGCCGCCAGTTGCCTCAGAGTGGTTGTAGAATAACATATTATATGTCGTTATAAATCGCTCGGTCAAGAAAGAAATTAAAATTATCATCAATTTAAAAATATTAAAGAACCAAAAAATCCCTGAAAATACCCCTAAAAATTTCAGACCCCTAAAAAATTCCATTTCATTTATTTGCCCCCTAAATCTGGGGGGAAAACCCCAAGCGCGTTCTTTAATTTTACCACTACATCCAAAGCTAAATGGACTTCCCGGAATAGATTGACTATAGGCACACTAAGATATAGGTTCTTTTGTGAGCGTACTCCGATAAACCAGTTCAGTTGTAGACTCCGTCACGTTTATAATTCATGACGCATCGTCAAGCAATGATGTCACGACCCGATGATTGAATGACAAAAACGAACATTACTGCAATATGACTTACCTACATAGATACTCGTATATTAAACTATACTATATTTTACTAGCTAGCAATTCGCGTTAAGAAAAGAAGCTGTAAATTGTATCCCTTGGGATATTCATAGCACTGTTACTTTTTGATCCCTTTTTGTGGTGTGCAATATAAGTGTATGGTTAACTAGGTGACGCCGTGCTGTTTCACCCGCGTGGTTCTCGTTTCCGTAGGAATACGGGGATAATATATAGCCTATAGCCTTCTTCGATAAATGGGCTATCTGACACTGAACGAATTTTTCAAATCGGACCAGTAGTTCCTGAGATTAGCGCGTACATACAAACAAACTATAGATACTATTATATTTACAACATTGTTTTTTAAAACTCATGAATTTCGGTTTTTGTTCGAATTATCTACCAATTTCATTATGAGAAAGCCTACGTGTTGCTAGTTGTTGCAAGAAAATTTAAGTATCTCATAAATCCAGTAGATAGTTCCAGAGGACTATTCATACCTTCTCAAACAAAAACAAAGAAATCTTACCTCTGTTTATTACCTACTAGCTGACGCCGCGCGGTTTCACGCTCGTGGTTCCCGTTCCCATAGGAATATGGGGTTAATATATAGCCTATAGCCTTCCTCGATAAATGGGCTATATAACACTGAAAAAATTTTTCAAATCGGACCAGTAGTTCCTGAGATTAGCGCGTTCAATCAAACAAACAAACAAACAAACTCTTCAGCTTTATAATATTAGTATCGTCGTCATCAACCCATATTCGGCTCACTGCTGAGCTCGAGTCTCCTCTCAGAATGAGAGGGGTAAGGCCAATAGTCCACCACGCTGGCCCAATGCGGATTGGCAGACTTCACACAAGCAGAGAATTAAGATAATTCTCTGGTATGCAGGTTTCCTCACGGTGTTTTCCTTCACCGATTGAGACACGTGATATTTAAAATGCACACAACTGAAAAGTTGGAGGTGCATGCCCCGGACCGGATTCGAACCCACACCCTCCGGAATCGGAGGCAGAGGTCATATCCACTAGGCTATCACGGCTCATAATATTAGTATAGACTACATATAAGTTAAGATTTTCTCAGCTGGAAATCAAACTCGGCAGACTCTAAAATGAGTCATCACTTTCATTGAACCGGATATAACGGTCTGTTTTTGATGAAAATTTTAAGTCACCGATATTCGCTATTTCAATTCTGCAAACGCTATTTACTCGTATATACCTACTGGTTACTGTATAAGTGTACTATGTAGCTATCTTTCAATTTCAATTATGGGAGCACATAACTAATGCGGCCATGGGTTAGAACACTCAATCTGGGACGTGAAGACGAAAGCGTGACGTTTTATTACGGTTTTGTAATAGCCCCTCTTTTCATTTTACTGCCTCTTTAGTCCAGTAGAAGCAGTAGTCTATGCAGACTATGTGTGGTTAGTCTGTGTTAGTCTCCGGATCAGGAGGATTCTTTCTAAACATTTTCAGTGCAAATTTTTAGCCCTAAGTGAGCCTCAGGGCTGAAAAATACCACAACCACTCAGGTTCACGCAGACACCACCAACTTCGTTAAGTTGGTGTTACACCCCGTTATAGTGGTCGTTAAGAAATAATCACCCTAAGCTCGCCAACCCGCATTAGAGGAGCGTGGTGGTTCTAATCTCTATAACCCCTCTACTATAAGGAGGACTGACTCTGTATGGGCCGTTAAAATAGGCTGATATAGTATGGATTATGAAAATGAGACTGAAATCGCCCGCCAAATTTAAAAAAACCATTTAAAAAATTAAAAAATCATGCGTTGTTAAATTATTTGTGAATACATTACTAAGTATACTATAACTATTAAACTCAGTTATTCCACTACTTAAACTGTGATTTTAAAAATTTACTCCGATTTTTCTTTTTATTTAGCGGGCAATTTCAGTATCTACTTTCATTAGCCAAACTCTAGTAATGACCTACTAGACAAAGACACGACGAAAGTGACGTTATTCAATTCAGGACTGTCCCGCAAAATGCAAACATCCACGCCGTGCAGTTCTAACGTATTTTCCATTAGATTCTAGTATGCACTCACCCCTATAAATAGGTTTCGTTCAGTTGGACGCAACAAGTGATTTTTAGCGCAATTCTCAACCTTACGGACATGTACTATTTACTAAGCTGTATTTTTCGCTTCGCCGCCAATAATAAAACTGCTTACCTAATTACTTAGCTATTGTTTAATATTTATGAGGCGCTTTCGCTGTCTGTTTGACCTGCTGATTCTTGGGATCTACAAGTACCTTTAATTTACTAGCTATAGCTCCGACTTCGCAGCGCTTTTTTTGTATAAATACCTCGGAAACAGTACCTTTTTCTGGATGTAAGCTTCTGTTTTTAAGTACATTATATGGTGGTCGAAGTCGGGAGTCCCATGACGATCGGTTAAGCTTGTAATCATAACAAACAAACAAACAATCACACTCACTTTACCCCGGTATCTGACGTCGCCTGGAGGTGGATTTTCTAACTTACGGTCTCGTGGGCGTCCGGATACACTCGGACCAAAACATCCTTCCAGAACGGTTCTGTAGGCAGAGGTACGTCTCAAGAGGAGACGTCGTTAGAAAGTTGTTCCGCCCATCTCTTCTGCTTCTGCCTTCGGGCCCCATCAGATGATGCTTCTGCGCGCGCCCAAAACCCTCGGTGACACCGTTAAGAATAAGGAGACTACGGCACTTACACAATCAGAAAAAATGTGACTTTCGCATTAATTGTTAATTTTAATTATAGAAATATGGATATTATGGATTTTATCAGCGGCTTTGTACATGAGTCACACGCTATACATAGGTATTTCCGGTTGATCTGATATTGAAACAATTTATTTTTATCAATTGTTTCATAGATAGTAGGGTAACAAACAATGGAGAACCCATGTAAAACGCTCCTTCTTAGTCATTATAAACAACTCCTGCCTGAAAATATACTGCATACGTTAGTCAGCGATAGTGTAAGAAGCTTGGTGCATCCAAACTGCATAATCTAATTATGTGGAATTCCTACGCTGATGATGCAAAGATTTTTATATCGGAATACCTACCTCCACATAGTTGATGGAAACAATGCAGTGATATTAGTTGACTTCGCACTTTTTAGCAAATCCTGGCTCTTGGGTCAGGTTTTTTCAATCCAGTCAATCCACGGTATAATATTTTTAGTGTACCTACACCTACTATTATTTTTAGTGCTAGATACAGTTACTTACTGTTTATTTCTTGTGATGGTATGAGATGAGAAGATGATGATATGTGGGCATAGGCTTCATAGCCTTTTGCAGCGTTGCTGTTTATAGTCGATTACTTACTTAACAGACTTATAAGGTGGGCAATCTGCTTGGTCAATTAAAAATAGAAATTGAATTTCTAATCTACGAGTATCTTTATCTAAACTAGTGTTGTAAAAGAGGTAAGATGTTATTTTTTGTTTGTTACGATTTAATTCAAAAAGTACTGGACTGATTTTAAAAATTCTTTCACCACTAAAAAGCTACATTTTCACCAAGTCAAATTGGTTATATTTTACCCCCGTACTCTCACGCGAACGATTACTAAACGGGTGAAACCGCGTGCCATCTCCTAGTGTAAATGTATAAAACATATAAATAAAATTGCAGTCAATTTCAATTTTCATATTTCAAATTGTGTATTATTTACACTATAATAACCATAGGCGTATATAACGGGTGGGCCAGGTGGGCCGGGCCCACCCATGAATGGTCCAGTGCCCATCCTAGGATACTGGGCTACCGATTTGAAATTCTATGATTGACGCGGAAATACTAATAATTTTCACAAAATACAGTTTAAAATATCAAATAATAACCATTACAATTTATAATAAAGATTTAGAAAAATATATTAAAGCCTTTTCGGATACCTACCCTAGATACAAAGAAAAAATAATAAAATAAGTCTAGTCATATCAGAGTTCTGCTTCCAAGAATATTGTTCACGAAATTTTTATATTGAGTGTCGATTCTGTTCAGTAATATGTGGGCCCACCCCAGGAAGTAATCCTAGATACGCCAATGATAATAACACAATCAACCATTTACAAAATGTTTATATGTACCTAAGTCTGTTTGTTTGTCCGGACTAATCCCTAGAACATAACTGATAGTAAAATACTTTTTATCAATATCGATATATGAAGCCGCTAGTACTATAAATGTACACTTTCTTTTATATGTATATTCAAAGTTTATAAGAATATCTATTTACAATCGTTGACAGGGTCAGTCTCCGAGATTTGTGCATCGCAACGAACGTGGTAGTGAGGAGGGAACACGTAATGCAGGTGCTGAACGGAAAATTGGTGGCGTTGTGTCAACAGTCGCCCGATAAAGTCGCTTTGTTTAAGTTGACCGATAAACCGCTGCGGTGCGTCGGCCACGGTGAGAATGAGCCATTGTTTACTTTTTTTTATGTTTTCTAAGAGACAGGTATGGAACCTACTTTAGATTGTAAGTAATACATCAATATCCTACTCTATATAGGCGAAAGTTTCTATAGATGTTCGTATGTTTGTTACTCTTTAACGCTAAATCAAATCAAATCAAAATCATTTATTGTCAGAATGCGGTAATGTACAGTTAATCAATATGTGTGGCTCAATCACAATCTACTGAACCAATTTGGCTGAAATTTAAAATAAAAATAGACATTACACTGAATTATCATATTTTTGTCCTGAAAAAATCCATGGCTTTTGCGAGATTTATAAAAAAGAAATGGCATAACATTTATTATTATTTTATATTGTAACACACTTCAGCTTCGCGCCATTTCGAGCTATGTCGATGACTTTGGTTCATCTGCGGATCTCCTCATATCTGATTCGATCACGCAGAGATACTCCTAGCATAGCTTGTTCCATCGCCCGCTGTGTTTCTCTGAAGCTGAAGTGGCAATGGGCGGGGCACATAGTTGAAGAGCTGATGGACAGTGGGGACCCAAGGTGCTGGAACGGGGACCCAGCACTACAAAGCGCAGTGTTGGTCGACCCCCCACCAGGTGGACTGACGACATCAAGCAAGGGATTCTCTGGAAGCAGGCGGCTTAGGATCGTGATGTTTGGAAGTCCTTACATAAGGCCTATGTCCTGCAGAGGATGTCCATCGGCTGATATGATGATGTGACAGGTTAGCCTATGTGGCTTCAGAACAGAAGGTCCTGGTGTCAATCCTGGGTTTGGCTATGAAATACTAAGATATTCTTCTAAGAAACTTTCAGTAAAAATTTTCAACCTAGAGTTGGAAAAGTGGTGATGTTACACCCTTATGCCTCAGAGAATGCATTCAGCAGTTGGTCCCAGACATTGATGTTAAAGAATTTAACATTACACAGTGTGAAAGGTCCAAGTAACATATACTAAAAGAAAGCCAATTCAACTTAGACTGCTAAATTGAATCTGCTTCTTTGAATTATATAATTTATAGTTAAAATAAAAGTAATTTTGCAAAACACTGATGTATGATAGTGTTTATATTTTCAGGTAACAAAAAAGACTCCGTAAATTAAAAATATTAAATTATTTATCTACCTTGGGCTTGGGTCTACCTATCTTGAGTTCAGTTCCTATTTCCTATAAAAGTTTTTTAAACTTTCATTTACTTTATGGATGCTCACAAAGTAACACTTGCTTTCAACACTTATTTAAAGGTGGTCCTTTCAAACAAAATGAAATAATATGAGATAGAAATTCGCAATGATCCTCTTTGGGTGTATTCTTTTATCTATTTCATGTTTTTTTTTTCAATTTCAACAGCAGCAGGTTCTTAGCTTAGTTTGTGTACTTTCATAGTTATTTTAGTTCAAAAAGTTGTTCACTCAATGTTGTCTTAACTAAAGAGATTAACATCCTGACAATATGACTAACTATATGTATTTTATTAGGGTTTTAGTATGATCTCTGTGTATACAATTACTATCAAAAAAAAATATACTTTTTATTGTTGATTAAATGCTCTGAATTCTATTATGAAATCAATGAAAAATAACCAATAGAAAATATTTTGTAGTAATTTGTTGTAATTATAATAATAAATATATTACAATAAAATCAACCACTTCTCACAATTTATCATAACAATATTTTATTGATAGTAGTATAAAAGTCTAGAAAAAATTAAATAAAACCTATGCACGTAAAGTATTCATTATCTCATTTCAAGTTAAACCACCGAGGTGACTCAAAGATGATGTAACTCGAACAAAGTACATCATTAATATCATATTTGTGTTATCAATAAAAGTGCTATAATATAGTGCTTGATTAACTGATAGGTGCAAATACAATGCAATATATATGTTGTTTTTGTCACAGGGTTGATTCGAGGCATTGACTGGGACAAGGGACTGCTGTATGTGATCACACCAGTCCAGAGCGCTGAGCTCGGAGGCGTGGACACGGTGCTGTATGCGGACTGGGCGCCCGAGCTGGTGTGGCACGAGAGCCAGCTGCCGCTCGGCACGCCGCTCCCGTACCGCACCAGCACGGCAGACAAGCAGCTCATGTCCACTCCTCGCAGAAGGTTCACCAACCCTCTGCAGGTGCTGAAGATGGCAGGAGGAGTTCCTAATTGAAAGCTTGGTTGATTAGTTAATAAATTTGTAATTGGAATAGATCCAAAATATCTTAAATTATAAAAGGAAATCTAATTTATGTTAATTTCATGTATATTTCAAGTAATTTTGTACTTACGATACTAATAAAACATAACATAGAAGAATTGAATTTTAACTTAAATAATCCCCCATTCTAGATAGAAACCTTTCTATTTATAAATGCTGTATTAAATTTATAAAAGTCAAAAAGTCTAGAAAAGAATTGTTAAAACATGGGGTTCCTTTATTACTAATAAATTATGTTAACATGCTATATAACCATATGGAAGTTAAAATTTCACACAAATGATAGATTACAATAAAACTGCCTTAAACAAATAGGTTAAGATTGTACGTCCGGCAGACGTGTCTAGTTGACAGGCACTTAGCTGAGTCAAGTGAGCTCGCACTCCTCGTCAAATAAACCTCCTACACCTTTTATACTTCACTATTACTGAAAAATAAAAAATACCAACTAAACAATAGTCTCGCCGAGACCACGCCAGTCGAGGGTCCTACATGTGGAAGAAACGCTACTCGATATACATGACAACATAGCACGAAACTCCGCAGGCCCGGCCGGCCTGCTTCCCCGACTAATTCTGTTAAGGCAATTATGCTTACTCTTTATAGATAATCTATAAAATATACAAGTACCAATAGTGAGAGTAGAGCCACACGAATACTGAGTGGGTGTGCGTGCGTGCGCGACTCGCGGCGGCAGAAGGAAGCACTGTGCCGTGTCGCACTGCTGCAGTCAGTCCGTCAAACGTAAGGTTCAGGCAGTATGCAACGAGTCAGAGTTCTGCCGACCGCGGCACTTACAGCAGCGCACACCGGGCCTTCTTCTTCTTCTTCACCTGCAGCGCGGCGCGCGTCGCCGTCTCGAACACCTCGCGCACGCCCTCCTTGCTCTTGGCCGAGCACTCGAGGTACGCGAACGCGTTGATCTTCTCCGCCATGGCGCGGCCCTCCTGCGGCTTCACGGGCTCCTGTTTCATCTTGCGCAGCTCGTTGATGGTGGCGGGGTCGTTGCGCAGGTCCTTCTTGTTGCCCACTAGGATGATGGGCACGTTGGGGCAGAAGTGCTTCACTTCGGGGGTCCACTTCTCGGGGATGTTCTCCAGCGAGTCGGGAGAGTCCACCGAGAAACACATGAGGATGACGTCCGTGTCGGGGTAGGACAGCGGGCGCAGGCGGTCGTAGTCCTCCTGCCCCGCCGTGTCCCACAGCGCGAGCTCCACTTGCTTGCCGTCCACCTCGATGTCGGCGACGTAGTTTTCGAACACTGTCGGCACATACACTTCCGGAAACTGATCCTTACTGAACACGATCAACAAGCATGTTTTACCACACGCACCATCACCGACAATCACTAATTTCTTTCGTATCGCAGCCATCGGTCCTGCAAAAGAATACAACGCAAATAAATATGATGAGCGTCAACGCCTTTCATGACTTATAAATATGGCCGCCGTATAGGAATATGGGAAGGGAGTAGTCAGACAAGCCCTCAAATGTGAATAAGCACCTGAACTAGCGGAAGAAGAACAGCACCACCACATAGTACCCTCACATGCGAGGGTGGTTATTTAGTATATTTTGTAGATACCTGAAGATTCTGGCTAATTTCTGCGGAATATTGACCTATCGACACTTTTTTTAATCGTCTTTACTCATCACAAGCACTTTCGTTTCGTTCGTAGAATAGTATTGCAATATGTGAAAATGTTTAGCATTATTCATTCTATACACAAAGTATAAAATTAGAAAATGCTTAATTTTTTTTAATTAACTTACCGATTATTTTTTATATTTTTGATTATATAACACACTTTCACTTTAACTAAGAAGTTTAAAATTATGGAAATTGGAATACTCAAATTAATATATAAAATAATATAAGTGTTGCCACAGGTAAAAGTTTAAATATTTGACATTTGTGATTTGGTCACAGATTAATAAATACTAAATAATTTGGCGTTTGATCATAGACAGATATGTTTTTTTAATTATTACTGCGGACATGGAAGACTAAATAATTATATCTGCGGAAGGCCCGTAGACAGAGTCAAAGAATCATCTTTAATGCAAAGAGAAAAGTGAATAAAATGGTTAAGCCCTATTTGCGAAGAAGCTGAAAAATTTGTTAAAAAATTTAATATTTTTTCCTGGAAAGCTAGAAATATAGGCCGTACAGACTACTTTAGTAGGTATTTTAGTCGAGTGCGAACAATTTTTGGGCGGTAAATCCAAAAATTGTTCGTACTCGACTAAAATACTAAAGTAGTCCGAACTAGGCATTAGTTATTAACTTGCCGGAAATCGGAACAAGGTGGGCAATGGTAATTACAAAGAAATGATTTAAAAAATTGCAATAATTTAAATTGCGCGATTTTGAAATTGTTATAACTTTAGTATGCTCGTTTTTTTGTTTTACGGTCGCCGGTCGGTGCCGCCTAGCTAGACGCTGATGGCATTTGCCTACTTTAGTATAAAGTAGGTAGTCCAGGTACAGACCATAGACGTATTAAAAATCCAGACGTGTTAAAAGATCCACAGAATCATCTATATGTTTCGCTTTTTTTGCACATAAACATGATTATATTAAATTATAAATATCGTACAATGATTGTAAATTAGAAATCTTTTATTTTCAGTTCCATGTCAGACAGAAAAAGCCTAGGTTTATAAAAGTAAAGTCCATTTATCGTCTCCAATTTTCCATTTTATTGTAGTCTTCACTGGTCAAGCTTCTTGCAGCCACATAAATAAAAGAGGATTCAAAAAGGCAAAAAATAAAACAAATACATTAATATAATTTTTCGCCATTTTTATTCTCAAACAGGTAACCTCAACATTGAAACTAATTTATTACTTAGGTACAACAGAATTTAACAAAAATACTTATTGGGATTATTTTGTATTTATACTAAAGATTTAAATAGTATACGTTTGAAGAATTAATAACACGTAAAAACTGAGACAGCACTGACTGACTGAAGTTGCCTAAGGTGGATATTCTTTTATGGTATGGCTTACGCTTGACTACAATGCCTGATGAAAAACAATGTCTATGTCTAAGATCATCTTAGACATAGTCATTTGACATGTTATGACTTGACATCATGCGTATATTTAAGTCAGTCGCGAGTCGTGTCGTAGTCAGGGTAATATCTCAGTGTATGATCAAAAACATGATCCATCAGCTGGATTTTTGGCGGGAATCGAGAAGCGCGCTTTTAAAATTGAAAATTTTAATTTAAAAATTTTTCAGTAATATACGTGTGAAATAAAGTGTACAAATGTAAAGTCAATCAGGCAAAATGCCGTCAGACAGTGATGGTGATGCCCACGAAAGGCTAGACAGAAAAAAACGTAAAGTGCATAAGTCTGGTGAGGACGAGAGTTTAAAATATAAACCCTATATAAAGGCAGGTTATAGCAGAGCCTACACGGATAATAGCACTAACGCGGAATTCCCAGTGTTTGTGGAAAGCAGTGAGGCGGAAATTAAATTGGGGAACAAAAACCCATTAGTTGTGTCCAAATACTTTAAACAAGTAAAAGGTATCTATGAGAGCAGGCGCATTAATGCTAACAAAATAATGTTAGTATTCAAACAAGCAACAGCAGCCAATGATTTTCTCAAACATGAATGCCTAACGGTTTACAATCTTCGTGCCTTCATCCCGGCATCTTCTGTGGAGAGGGTGGGGGTTGTCAGGTTTATACCTAAAGAGTCCAGTAACCATGAACTATTTAATAAACTTTCTTCAGAGTGTGAGATTATTGGTGTAAGACGATTCATGAAAAAGGTTGTAGACGATGTTGTTCCTTTGTCAACTATTAGTGTAATTTTTGCAGGAACAACTTTACCACAATATATATATTTAGACAATTGGCGTTATAAGGTCTATACATATATTCCTCCACTAATGCAATGTTTTAAATGTATGAGATTTAATCACTATGGGAAAATATGCAAAAATATACAGGTCTGTTCACGCTGTGCTGGTGAACACCACTACAAAGCATGCACGGCTGATACACTGAAGTGCAGTAATTGTGGTGGAGCTCACTTAGCCATATCCAAAACTTGCCCGATAAAGGCAGCGAGATTAGAAAAAAATAAACAATCTTATGCTAAGGTAATTGAAATTAATAGTGTTAATTTTCCTACTCTCCCGAAGCCTCAACAAATACAGCAAAAATTCCACCAATCTAAACTAGACACACAAGAAAATTTAGATATTTCTTATTCAGATATCATTAATAATAAAAAAATATTATCGGCAATAATTAATACATTAGTTACTATAGGAAACTCAAATGACATAAAAAGCACAAGTAAAATTAAAGAAGCATTTTTGAAACATTTGAATAAAGTTTAATGGCTTCAAAGCTCATTATTGCTCAACATAACATTCAGAGTATTAATAATAAAAAACCCTTAGTAAAAACATTTTTAACTCAGGAGAATATTGATATTTTATTATTAAATGAAACTTGGCTTAAAAACTCTAGTAATCTTGTAAAAATCCCAGGCTATAACTTTGTTGGAAAAAATGCAAAGAATGAACATGGTGGTGTAGGTATTTTATTAAGAAATACATTTAAATATAAACTTTTGAAAACAAAATTTTATGAAGATGTTCAATCCATAGCAATTTCTTTAGGAACCAATGTTGGTGACTTATCAATACTTTGTGTTTATTGTCCACCTAAAAATAAAAATAAATGTAAAATCAATAGACTTAAAAGTATCATCAGTGATATGCCAAAGCCCTGTTTAGTAGCAGGAGACTTTAATGCACATCATATTTCTTTTGGTTGCCATAGTACAAATTCAAGGGGTAGAAGCCTATTTGATATTTTTGATGAACAGGATCTGTGCATATTAAATTCTGGTAGGTCTACTACACTTCAGAGACCATATGCAAATAGTTCTGCTATTGACATAACTGGAGTGAGCCCAGTGCTCGCTCCGTTATGTGAATGGACAGTAGGTGTAGACACTTTGGGTAGTTACCACTATCCCACATTCACAAAAATTAACTTAATTCCATCTAAATATTCTGTCAATGATAAAGTAGAGAAATTTTTATATAATAAAGCAGATTGGGATAAATATTTTAAGAAATCCAAGGAGTATTTTGAGTATATGACATTTAATGAACTAGATCCTTTACAGTCATATAACAAATTTTGTGAAATTTTGAACATTTTAAAAAAAGAATGTATTCCGCTTGTTAAATTTGAGGGTCCAAGAACTATTAAAGCTCCCGCTCCTTGGTGGGATGAAAATTGTGCTGTAGCAGTTAAAAATTCCAAAGAGGCTTTACAATTATATAGGCGAGTAGGGTTAATGGTAAATTATATAAATTATAAAAAAATAGATGCACTTAAAAAAATAATCATTAAAAAAGCAAAGAAAGATAGTTGGAATAAACTTTGTTCATCATTTAATAGATACACTCCTATAACTTATATATGGAATTATATGAAAAGATTTAAACGAATAAATAACCAACCGAAACTTAAAAATGATGTATGGATTCCAAATTTCATCTCAAAACTTAAACAGAATAATAATAACACAAACTTAATCAACTCTGTTTTTGAATACAACAATGACAATGAGAATTCCATGTGGCTACTAAATCCATTCACCTATGCAGAATTCAATATAGCACTTCAATCAAGAAAGGAATCTGCACCAGGATTAGATGACATTCCTTATATAATGTTTAAAAAGTTACATAAATCAGGTCAAATAGCTTTACTTAATATTTTTAACAAGTTATGGCTTTCTCAATGTATTCCAGAGAGTTGGAAGATTCAATGTATAATACCAATTTTGAAACAAGATAAACCTGAAGACGATTGCAATTCTTACAGACCTATATCGCTGACTTCTTGCATAGGAAAATTGTTTGAAGTAATGCTTAAACTAAGATTGGACTACTTTGTAGAAACTAATAATTTATTACCAGGTTTTCAATATGGTTTCCGTAGAGGTAAAAGCGCATCAGAGAGTATAACTTCATTTATATATGATATGAAGAATTGTCAATTGTCTAAATCCACAGCAGTATGTATATTTTTGGATATAGAGGGGGCTTATGATAATGTGGACTTAAACCAGCTCATCAATTGTCTTCATGAAATCGGTATCCCTGGAAAAATGTTAAAATGGCTTTCAAATTTTTTTAATAATAGACACTTTTATGTTAAGTACAATAATATACTCCATGGGATAAACCAAACTAGTAAAGGTCTTATGCAAGGTTCAGCATTGTCACCAATTTTGTATAATTTATACACCTCACAAATTGAAAATTTTTTATTAGGAGATGTTAAAATTTTACAATTTGCGGATGACTTGTTAATGTATAGTGTAAATAGAAATATAGAAATAGCTAAAAATACTATTAATTCTGCACTGTTCCAGTTGCAGTCTTATTATAAAAATTTGTTAAAATTAAATATCAATACTTCCAAAAGTTCATGCATGATTTTTGGCAGCCCAGTGGGGAATAACATCAAATATAATGGTACAGATATTCCATTTGTAAATCAAAAGAAATTTTTGGGTGTAATTATCGATAATAAATTAAAATTTGACAGACATATTAATTATATTAGCAAAAATGCGTTAAAAGGCATTAATTTATTGAGATGTTTGACTGGAACGTTTTGGGGCTCTGATCCTAAAGTCCTATCTCTATTATATAAAAGCATGGTCAGAAGTCACTTTGATTATAGTTTCCTTGCATATATGCAAGCCAATTCCACATTATTAAAAAAACTTGATGTTATTCAAAACATTGGCTTGCGCATAATAAGTGGGGCTATGCGCTCTACACCTGTTAATTCAATGGAAGTAGAGACTTGTATTTCTCCTTTAATTGTAAGACGCATATATTTAGCTGAAAGATTTTGTTTGAAAGCTCTATCGTCGAGCTCCTCAATAGTGAACAAACTTTTGCTTCCAAATAGTTTACTAACTGTAACTAAATCTACAACTGAATCTTTACAAGCGACTGCAAATTCACTTTTGGCAGGTAAACAACCTACCATATCTATTATTATGACATATATGCATAATATTGCCACTAACATAAATGTTAGTAACGCCTGGCCCATGTACTCTTGCTCCTTTGAGAGCTTGATTATGAAAAATAAAATTCATTTGTTGAATATTACGTCAAACATAGACTTCCGGATGTTTATTGATAAAAATTGTAAATATTATTATAAGTTATATACAGATGGATCTAAAAATCAGCACTTTGTAAGTGCTGCTTTCTATGATCCACAAAACAAATTTAGTAAAGCGTTTAAGTTAAATTCTCGATGTAGTATTTTTACTGCGGAATCTTTTGCAATTTTAAAAGCAATTTCTTATATAAAAGAGAAAATTTTACATAGTGTAAATAATTGTATTATAGTAACAGATTCCAAAAGTGTTCTTTTAGCTATTAACAATTTCAATTTGAGTTATAAGTCTTCATACATTATTTTTCAAATTAAAAATGTATTACTAGACATAAGAAAAACTGGAATGAACGTAGAATTTGTCTGGGTACCCTCGCACAGAGGTATAGCGGGCAATGAACTGGTTGATTCTGTAGCAAGACAAGGATTGTTTAATGAAGATTGTTCAGACAATATCAAAACTCCATTTACAGACTTTTATCATGAAGTGAAAAAGAGACAGAAGTTGCTTTGGCATGAACTTTGGAAGGAAACTAGTAAAAGTAAAGGATGTTGGTACGCAGACATACAAAATGAAATACCGGTGCAGCCATGGTATAACAAAATGAGTTGGGATTCAAGAAAATTCATATCAATAATAAACCGACTAAGGTTTGGTCACTGTTTAGTGCCAAGCCATTTATTCAAATTAAAAATTTATAAAGATAACAAATGCATGTACTGTAAAAAAGATGACGCAGATATCAATCACATAATTTTCAAGTGTTCAGCTTTTGGTATACAAAGAATAATATTAGCAAGTTCGATAGAGTTAGTAAAGGAAGAAAACGAAATTAAGTGTGATCCCCGCCACATTAAGGAATTGTTGAGGAACCATTTATTTTATAAGCCTGTTTTAGATTTCATTAGTAACACAATAGAAAAATTGTAAAATACAGTAGTAAATTTATATTTAGACGACGACGACGATAATTTTAAGTGCTTTGTATTATTTTTAAGAAAAATTGTAATATTTTAAGCAGGGCCTATAAGGACTTGTATCCAAGGCCGTAAAATAAATTAAAAAAAAAAAAAAAAAAAAATGATCCATCACATCAAGTGGCAATGAGTTTTGTTTTTGCGATTATCTAACATGGTTATTTGAATTAATAAATTTAATAAGATTATTTTGTTGAAATGATTATGCCAGATCGCTAAAATAATAAATAATTGGCGGTTAATGCAAAATGCTTTTATTACCTTGGAATAATAATAGGTACAAGATTATCGCAAAAACGAAAAATCACTGCCACTTTATGTAGTGATTCATGTTTTTTCACAGAGTTATATAATTAACTTGCTGTATGTTGAAATAAGAATTTGACCAAGTACGAAACTTCTACCATGTTTCCTGAAGAATATAATTATTTAATAACGATTCCTTTCACATAATTATTAATTTTAACAAATAATTTGGAATTTTTGGTTTGATATTCAAATATTATTTCTATTAACAATCAACTTGAATCTAAATAAAATATCAAATATTTTATCTATAAATATAGAAATCATAAGTCCCACGGAAATACGACATAACAATATTGTCAATAAAGTAGGACAATATTTTTACGTCGTACTGTATTATGCCTACTTTATCGACAATATTATTGTGTGAGTGCGGGCGACCACAGATTTATGGCTAAGGTACATATTATATTTTCAGAGGTAAAAATTAATAAAACTTTGATTGTAACCGCTGCAAATAAAAATGTAAATGTTCAATTATTATTAGTCTTATTTTAAAATGTAATTGGATATAAAAAATATAGCAGTCTTTTATAGATATTTTGAAAATATAATTTACCACACTAATAGAATACTAGTAGCATAGGAAACTTATCACTATAACATTATTGCCTGGCAAGCAGCATAAAATATATTATGATTAAATACCCCGTAAACCTCACAAAACCACAGTTCACAATAATACAGTTCCGAAATGAAAGAATTTACTTTGTATATTTCATAACGTAGTGTTAATTTTTGTAAAGCAAGTAAGTAGCAACTAAAATTACAAACTTTTTAATAGGTATACACATTTTGTAATTCGTAAAAGGATACTGTTCTTAGAGTATTTTTATGTCTTATAAACCATGGCTGATTATACCCTAAATAAATATGGCTGTAAAAATACAAAAAATATACCTATTTATAAGTCTATAAATATAAAAATAAATGCAAGAAAATTGTTATGAAAAAGTTCACAAGTTCAGGAGTTTATGGTCCCATACAGAGAGTGTAGAATTATTATCTGAGAAATTAAATAAGAGATCTTTCTTATAAAGATAAGTCTGTTATTTTTTATCATAGTTTAATGATATATTAATAATTTGTACGGAAATTGAGTCAAAGGAATAGTCTATTAATATTTGTTTAACAAGAGTTAAAAAATATAAAAAACACAAATAATATACAAGAAACTTAACATATTACTATTATATAATTATTTAAAATAATTTTATCACTCCGTAATCACGATTGCAACACAGCTTGTTTACAATTCCTCCGAGACCATCTGTAAACAAAATAAACAAATTAGGAAACCAAAAAAGAAGAACTCGCTTAAGAGTTAGAGCATCGGAATTAACTTTCTTAGTTTATTTAAATATGACGTCAATATGATCAGCTAGCTGTTTCACGCAAACTTTAAAAATATATTGATGAAAAGTATTATTTTGCCTTTTAAACAAATTCTTTAAAAGATCATTGTTAGATGATCACAAACGAAAATACGATGATAAACGATAAAGTGACTCATTATTTGAATGGTTCACCGAGATAAAATACTGCAGGTGAGATCACTCTCTGGATCTACTAAACCGATTCGGAAAATTCTTTTACCACTAGAAAGCCACGTTATTTGTGAGTATCATAGGCTATATTTTATCACCTTATTCTCGCGGGAACAATAGGGCGTGGGCCAGTACACAATATGTATGTATGTATTGTGCCTGTTCTAGGTTTATTGGAACAAATAGTATTTTGATCTTATGCTTAATGTTCCATCTTAGATTTTGTTATTCAATTGTCTACTATACGTATTTATTAATCATAATTGATTGGGGATTGAATAAAACAAGATAGTAATTTTAAGAAATTTATGATAAATATTAAATAGCAAACAATTACATAGCAATACTCGTAGCATTAATACTACATACATATTATGTGCACATTTATTGAGTAAATAAAAAAGAATCTATACTAATATTATAAAGAGGTAAAGTTTGTAAGTTTGTAAGTTTGTCACATTTTTTAAATGGGGTAATCTTCGGAACTACTGGTCCGATTTTAAAAATTCTTTCACCAGTAGAATGCTACATTATCGGGGAGTGCTATAGGCTATATTTTATATTGGTATCATATATATTAGCCGAGTTATCACAGTTTTTGTCATACAGGTCGGACCGAAAATCCTCTTAGGCAGACTTATTCGCATGCGCTGCCTTAACCATTGTGTAAAATTGAAATTAATGTATGGAGGCTTTATGTATCTTTAAAAGTTCTACAAAAAAGTCCGCGACACCATATACCTATCTTCTATACATTAGCAGATATAGTACCTTTTGTGTTTTAAAAATTATTAATTTTATATACTTAGGTTTGCGTCATTATTTATGCTACTTAACTTAAATCCTTATCAAAATAAATTATTTAATAATCACAAGGATATTATGGAGATAAGATTTGCCCTTTATAGTATGTTAATTAGTTAAATAGTTTCGGAGATAATACAAAATTTCTAAAAGGCGGAATGCCGCTTATGTTTAAGCGCCAACCGCCAAATTAAGTTGAACCTTCCTCTAAAGGTTTCTACGTATTTTATAGGGATCAGCATTTTTGGTTACTAAACTCTATGTAGGCGTTTTATCCATTTACCAATAGATGGCGTTGAGCAAAAACACCATATTTTTGTACGGCGCTAGGGAGATTTATGCCGACTACATGATGATCGAAATTGATTGTTCATACATTGGTGTTGGTGGTGAAAAATTTACTTAGATTTTGGCAAGTCGATGTTAATTGTTAATGATTATGTTCTACTTCTAGGCACGTACCACGTAGGTAGTTAAAGTTAGCTAGGTACTGTTTGTCTGACTCTGTATTTACGTATTTGCTTTTTAGATTTAGAAATAGAGATTAGAGATAGAGACATACTTTAAGTTTTAATTTATAGTTTAGATACGTCGTACTTTCTTTGTTTAGGTTCAGGTAATCAGGTTTAAACTTTAAATTCAAATAAATAATTTGTAATTTTATTTTATTCGTTTCGTTTCGACTTTCGACTTTCGTCATACGTATTTCGTGTAATTAGTTATTATTTCGTTTTATGGTATTATTTCGATTGTTGTGTATATAAATTAATTAAAACTTAGTAAGTGTAATTAAGTGGAGCCGTGATAGCCCAGTGGATATGACCTCTGCCTCTGATTCCGGAGGGTGTGGGTTCGAATCCGGTCGAGGCATGCACCTCCAACTTTTCAGTTGTGTGCATTTTAATAAATTAAATATCTCAATCGGTGAAGGAAAACATCGTGAGGAAACCTGCATACCAGAGAATTATCTTAATTCTCTGCGTGTGTGAAGTCTGCCAATCCGCATTGGGCCAGCGTGGTGGACTATTGGCCTAACCCCTCTCATTCTGAGAGGAGACTCGAGCTCAGCAGTGAGCCGAATATGGGTTGATGACGTGACGAAGTGTAATTATAGTGTTTTGTGTTAACTTAATTTTGTAAAAGATATACATACGTAGTCTATACTAATATTATAAAGAGGTAAAGTTTGTAAGTTTGTCACATTTTTTAAATGGGGTAATCTTCGGAACTACTGGTCCGATTTTAAAAGTTCTTTCACCAGTAGAATGCTACATTATCGGGGAGTGCTATAGGTTATATTTTATATTGGTATCATATATATTAGCCGAGTTATCACAGTTTTTGTCATACAGGTCGGACTGAAAATCCTCTTATAAAGACTTATTCGCTTGCGCTGCCTTAACTATTGTGTAAAATTTAAATTAATATATGGAGACTTTATGTATCTTTAAAAGTTCTACAAAAAAGTCCGCGACACCATATATCTATCTTCTATATATTAGCTGATATATAGAAGAAAAAAGGCCTTTTGTGTTTTAAAAATTATTAATTTTATATACTTAGGTTTACGTCATTATTTATACAACTAAACTTTAATCCTTATTAAAATAAATTATTTAATAATCACAAGGGTATTATGGAGATAAGATTTGCCCTTTACAGTATGTTAATTACTTAAATAGTTTCGGAGATAATACAAAATTTCTAAAAGACGCAGAAATTCCACTATATGACGCCCGGCGCTTTCATTTACGTAGTTCCCGTTCCCGTGTGAATATGGGGATCAAACATAGCCTATGACACTCGCAAATAACGTAGCTTTCTATTGGTAAAACAATTTTCCAAATCGGTCCAGTAGATCCAGAGATTACCTCCTACAACCACACGAACTTTACCTCTTTATATTATTAGCATAGAAGTCTCTATTTCTCTTGGTCATACCACCACTCTCGAAGGACTGGACCGATTTTGCTAAGGGTAGGAGTAAGATAGAGAAGTTACAGGGTAGGTTAGGGTACGGGTAGGGAAGCGTAGGGGTAGTGTAGGGGTAGGGTAGGTTTAGGGCCGGGTTTAGGGTAGTGGTAGGGTCGGGGTAGAGGTAGGGTAGTGGTAGGGTAGAGGTACGGGTAGGATAGTGAAGTGGCAGGGTAGGGGTAGGATAGGCGTGAGATAGGGGTACGGGTGGGATAGGGGTAGGAAAGGGATAGGGTACGGGGAGGGTACGGGTAGGATTGGGGTAGGGTATAGGTAAGGTAGGGGTAGGGTAGGGGTAGGGTCGGGGCAGTGGTAGGGTTGGGGTAGTGATAGGGTAGGGGTATGGTAGGGGTAGGGTAGGTTAGGATAGGTTAGGGGGTAGTAGTAAAATTGACATCGAATTTTACGCAGACGAAGTCGCGGGCGTCCGCTAGTATAGTATATACCTAGAACTCTTATAAGTCAATGGTACATATTTACTTATTTGTAATACTGTAACTTCGATTTAACGGTCCAATAGCGAACATTTCTCTATAATTGAACAATATTGTTGTGAGCACATACTAAAACTATGGTATACAAAAAAAATATCTGGCCTCAATTAGAATCATATGCACATTCCCAAGTACTTTAAATAAAAAGTTTAACATTTTGAGCTTTTATAACATAGACTAATAAAATAGGCAGACGGTATCCTCCTGTCAAACAGCTGAAGCACCATAATGGCGCCGAGTATCTATGTGTGCTTAATGGCGTGTACTTATGTATGCGAACTGGCAAGATTGGGGAGCGCCACCCGTTGGCTTTAGCTCAGGAGGTGTCTGGACTTTTTATTAAGTCTATGTTTTATAATAATAATTATTTTTGTGCGTTTAAAAATGTAAATCATTGGAATTTGGCCACTATCTTTGTATAACTATAATTAGTATTATAAAAAAATAAGTAAGGACTAAATAAACCACAAAAAGCGTAAAAGTTAGTAAATATAATAAGGCAAATCGTTTTAAATAATACTGTGATATAATCACCAAATCTGGCAGCAAATGAGTTTGTCAAGGTCTAATTCTCAGACTACAAGTTTGGAATTCTCCTAGCATTAATTTACTATGACATAGTAGTTACTTAAAAAAAGGTTGAAAATAAAAAAGGACTTGTACCCCATATTATAAACATGGATTAGGCTCAGTTTTCTTCAAGCAAAGTGAATTTTAAACAGTAGTTTAAATCTTAATCCATGTTTATAAATATGGCTGTTAAAGCTTTTCTTGAATAAGATGATATTTATGCCTATAACGGCATGATATCTCAGTACACTATCGTCTCTATACTCGTATTACATAGGCTATTTGATTTATAATGTAAAATAATACAGTATATTAAAAATAATAATTATTTTGATGACAAACAGTATATTATATTATACACAGTATAGTATATTATATCAGACTTTTATGATTAGTTCTAACTAATTTTTTTTTACTTTTTAACTTTTAAACTTCTTTTACTGGTTTAGTATCGACAGAACTCTGACATAACTATCAATGCTCTATGGCACACGTGAGCGCGATTTAAATACTGACTGACTGCCCGCGCATGTACATAAGTCTATTTCGAATTTAGAATATTGGCGCCACTTGAATTAAGTTATATTTCCAGTATTTCTATGTTGTTTTAACTTTGTTAGGTTACTTCTTATATTTTGTTAGGTTTCTAATGCTACTAACTAGCATTTCAAAAAAATACTAGTATGCAACCGTTTTTTAATTTTTGCAAACATCCATACATTCTTTGCTTTTTACGTATAAATTAGTTAATATTGACCTGATTTATTCGAATGTTTCATAAAAATTAATATATTCGAACCTAGACATCATCCCCATTGGTCTGAGGCTCAGGCACATACTACGAGTCTATAAGAAGTTTTTACTTCTGTCGGCCAAAAATGCGCGCCACGTCATATCTCGTAAAGACTAAATAATATTATATTATCGGCCATCATCACCGAACTGGAAATATCAGTCGTCAATCTGTGCAAAACCAAAAATTAAAAAAAAAATCGCTATCGAACTTCGCTTTTCGAATAAAAAAAAACGAAAGAGAGCGATATGTATATTTTTCTTCACAAGACCGCACATCGTAAGTCCTACTGACGTGTAATCCTAAAAACTAGCAGTTATATAACTTTTTTTTAAAAACTTAGCATCTGTATCGGTCTCAGACTAAATACATAAGGACTAGTATCGCACCCAAATTCACGAACAAAATTTTCTGCCATTTTCTAAGAAAAACGAGCTTAGATTTCATACATATCTTATACTAAACTAGCAGTTTTTGTTAGTTTTTTACACCATTTAACTACACAAAAAGGTATTTTTACGGAGGTTTTTAACCGACGGACACGATTGTAAACTATGAAACATCGATTCTATAGAGACAGTGTTTATAATCGCATAAGATCGATGATCATATACTTTGACAGAAAAATAATGTCTTGCGAGGCAGGTCTTTATCTAATTAGTCTGAGGTATCGTTAACAAACTCTGATGGTAGCTGGCGGTTACTTCTTTACCTTTTGCCAAGCGAAGATGCCGTAGGACAGGCCCGCGCCGAGGGCGAAGGCTATGACGTAGGGCAGGTACTTGAACGACGGGCCCGAGCGCTTCCTCATCAGCGTGGTGATGAACTTGAGCTTGCCGTCGGTGTACGGCGGGTAGCGCCCGCTGGGGATGAAATTATAGCGTTCAGATACAGGGGTGGATCCATTTACAAAAAGTGTGATAAAATAAAATGGACTGACAATGAAGTAAAATTCTAATTATTTTCATACAAATTAATACCTATAATATTTTCTGTAATATCTAACACGTTAATCACACTCATATTATGAAGTTGTAAGTTTGTGTGTAAGTTCTCACTTACACACAAATTTGTAAGTGTGTAAGTATGTTTGTTCCTCTTTTACGCTGCGGCTACTGGAGCGATTTGGCTGAAATTTGGAATGGAAATAGATTTCACTCTTAATTAACACATAGGCTACTTTTCATCCCGGAAAAATCCATGGTTGCCACGGGATTTGTGAAAAACTTAATTCCACGCGGACGAAGTCGCGGGCGTCCGCTAGTTTTTAATAGGTAACTTCCTAGTTTATACTATATAAGGAATAAAACAAATAAAATTCATTAAAATCCATTCATATACTATGCGTAGGTTTTGAGGTAAAAACCTTATTCGACTCGATTAAGGATCGCATTATTACAATGCTGATAAAGATAGTGAAATTAAACTTTTTTTTTTAAGTTTTAGGTAACAAAGTGTAATCTACCTAATTATGAACCTCAATGTCATTAACGTTTTTTTCCGTTTCTTCTACAAAGGGGTGAATATGTGGGTCAAACGAAATTTTCCACGTGGACGAATACATTTTCCACGTCGCGGGCATTTGCTAGTCATAAATTATGTCGTAGTTTAGGGTTATTGGCTTAAGTCGTAAACACCATAGTTTATACTTTACTTACTTACTTTTTCAACCCATATTTTGCTCACTGCTGAGCTCGAGTCTCCTCTAAGAATGAGAGGGGTTAGGCCACTAGTCCACCACGCTGGCCCAATGCGGATTGGCAGACTTCACACACCCAGAGAACTAAGGAAATTCTCTGGTATGCAGGTTTCCGCACGATGTTTTCCTTAGTGAAGGTTTAATTTCTTAAAAATGCACACAACTGAAAAGTTGGAAGTGCATTCCCCGGACCGGATTCGATCCCACACCTTCCGGAATCAGAGGCAGAGGTCTATCACGGGCTGGGCTATCACGTATCTAGTTTATAGTAAAAAAAATGAGACTCACGAGCCAAGCTTCTCCCCGATGGCGGCGAAGTTCCTCACTAGGCAGCTCTTCTTGTGCGTGAAAGTGTCGAAGGACGCCTTGCCGTGGTACGCGCCGATGCCGCTGTTGCCGACGCCGCCGAACGGCAATGTATCAACTGCATACATTTAACACTAGCTGATTATTTTATTTTACAGTAATTTCTGACATTGTATAGGGGTTAATATTATATGTATAGCTTGACAAATTCGTTCATAACACTCCCGATGGCGAGGAAATAATAAATTAGCAGGTTGTCGTACTCATTTTCGAATATGAATATCGTAATATGTCCCCCGTCGCCTCAGACTAAATACATAAGGACCTGATGTTTCATAGTTGTAATCGTGTTCGTCGGTTAAAGAGCTCCGTAAAAATACCTTTCTGTGTAGTTGATTGGTCTAAAAAAACAGCCAATAATATCTAGTTTAGTATAAGATATATATAAATATACCTAATTTAAGCTCGGCTTTTCCTCAAAAAATTACTGGTCTTACTCTTTATGTAATTAGTCTGAGCCCATCGCATATCATCGAAA
Source organism: Bicyclus anynana (assembly GCF_947172395.1). Lineage (NCBI taxonomy): Eukaryota > Metazoa > Arthropoda > Insecta > Lepidoptera > Nymphalidae > Bicyclus > Bicyclus anynana. Next base: position 11,183,119 of record NC_069102.1, on the reverse strand, counting down.
TGTCATCAACAAACTTGCCAAGCATTATACCTATTGTGCAAGCTTAAAATACATTTCTGTTAACATATAATCTACAAATAATATCTACTATAGCCAATCCGCTTATACGTGTCTTCGTTCGCTCATTACAGGGGTGGGGGATTTGTTGGTAGAGGGACTCCCCTCTGCCATCAAATCCCCCACACCCTCATGCTCACTCGAGCATGATGCGGCTGACTACACGCACGCCTGTCTGTGATTCAATAAAGAATGTATATTTTTTGTCAGACTTGGGTTCGATTACTCCTAAATTATATAATATAATTATATAATATTGTATTATATTTTTACTAAATTGGCTTATGTCAGAAGCGGTATTCAGTAACAAGGTTTTCATAACACAACAGTGATAATGTTATGAAAACCTCGCATTCGTTCTCTCTCTACACAATACCATAAATTGAGAGAGATCGAGACGAATTCGAAACTCTCACAGTTCATCTAAAACAACATTATCCAACAACGGAGTTACACGCACTACTGCCCCTGTAGCCAAGTGGAACATCGATTCTCTTTCTACGATCACAAACGCTTCGACAACTAGAAAAATGTATAGGAATGACAGATCTTGATCACGTAACCTGTCGATAGCAAAGTTCCTCTCTGACCTCTGATGTCACACACCGCACTCTTGTGCGAGCGCGCTTTATTAAGCGAGCGAAGACTCTAAGGGTTCATTCACACGCGCAGCATCTGCTACTGACGACTGCAGTCGGCGACGTCTCGGCGGCAGTCGACGGCAGTCAATGGCAGTTGTCGGTAGCAGTTGCCAGCTGCCGTTGGCAATGTGCTGCTCGTGTAAATGAACCCTTAGCGATTGACTATAGCAACATTATAATTACGTGTATTAGATGTATAGGCTAATGCAATAAACTCAAGCAGCGCGAAGAAGAGAATAAAATGCGAGTTATCTATAATACTTAATTAGTTAAGATTTCATAATTATATTTATTTACAAAAGTAAATAGTTAATTTGTCCATTAGCACCGAGAATAAGATAATTATATAAAGCCGTAATATGTTGGATTTGGATAAGAGAAACCGTTGAGTTACCTGTTTCTTCTCTTGGTGGAATTTTATATACAAATTGTTGGTTGCCTTGGTTATTTCTTTTGAATGTTGGTATTCTTTCGAATTATTATTTTGTAAATCTATGGTAGGTAGAAGTAAGGAGAAACGTCTTGGAGACAAGTGGAAAGTGTCCATCTATTCAAAACTCTGCAATATGGCGCTAACATAGATATGAATATGAGTTATAAAGAGAAGTGTACTGAGTTAACCATTTGACTCCTAAACGGACGACCGGTCGCACATCGTATCCGTTACGTGTTATGTAAAAAAATATAACTACCACTAAGGTCAATAGGCGAGCACAGTATCATGCTCCGCGCGATAGAGGAATATAAAGATTTCTTAAATGGCTCACAACGGTAGATTAAACCGCATTCCCTGACTGTCGGCTTCTTCAACACAGACGGACTTTTCGATAAAATACTCGCGGGCAGCGAATGGTTAAAAAAATATTTGGTGACCACTCTAATCTTACGCATTTTTACCATCGAGTTACTTTGTACGTACTAGAAAGGACACCACTCATTACTGCTAACTAGAACTGCGGCGATATCGCCACACTTCAAAGTATCTTGCTAGCTTGCAGCACGACGTAATTTATGGCGCTTACAACGTTTTTAGTTACAACAAAAGTTTTTATGTGATCATACACAACAAATTGTAATAGTATGGGTAGAATCAACTAATATTTTAACGCTGCAACTAATACTTCAATCAGCCAGTTCTGCATTAACCCTCGCTGTTCTTTAATTACAAAAATATATTTAACAAAAAAATTAAACCGACTTCAAAATCACGAAAATATACTAAAAAGCGAAAAATAATATCGCAGGTGCTACTTCTGAGCACTTTGAAGACGGTGTCAACCCAGTGACGTATGAATTAAAGTCGTTTCTGGGTCATTCCACGTCAAATCGACCAATAGTTGGACTCGACCCCTTTCGATTTGGATAAATTTTGGTCAGAAGTTTTCTTTTATCCTATAACGAAGTTCTGCCGAAGAAAAAAAATTAAAAATTTTTTTTTCAAAAGTTATGCAAAATCCAAAATTTCACTATTTTCCATATTTTTTAAATTTATGTTTTAAAAATCTCGAAAACTATTGCAATTAAAAAAATCGCTTATGGTAAACTTCAAAGGGGATACTTGGGGCTATTAAAAAAAAAAAATCCAAAAAAAAATTTTGAAAAATCTCCAATTTGTGAAATTTTGAATTTTTGAAAATTGTCAAAATTGACCGTCGACAATAAATTTTTGGCTCAAATTTTTTTGTGTACTACCTTGTACCAATCTTAAAAGATCCTGAAATTTTTGGAACTGTGTTTTTTGTTTTTTCAAAAATATGAATTTTTGAAATTTGTTAAAAAAAAAATTTTTCTTAATTTTTTTTTTTTTTAATCAGTTTGGCGAATCGCGTAATTTTGATATTTTGAACAGTTGAAATTTCATTTAGTGGCATAATGATGAGAAAAAAAACATTAATGATATTTGTTTATTATTGGTTATTAATTTATTTAATAGGGCTTTTTACGTGTAAGTTTACTTGACATTCTGTTACTAAAATTTTTTTTCTTCAATTCTTCAGTTACTGTTGTTGCTCCTTTTCTTTTTCTTAACCTGAAAAATGTTAATATGACTTAAATCTTTAAATCCAAACTTAAAATAGATAAAGTACTAATACAGAAATTTCAGATTTTTACCTGCTTTTAATATCTGGTTCTTCAACGAACTCGTAGATATCTGTATTTTTTAACCGGAAATCCTTTCCTTCCTCAGATGAGGATGAGGTTTTTACTCTCATCACATCACTTGAAATGGGAATAGCGGCATGACAATTTCGGATTCCTTGTACTGGCAGAGCATTTTTAAATTTCTGGTTAAGTTTTTTTTGAGTACGCTGAATCTGCTCATTTGAAACAAAGTCACAATTGATTCCGTGAACATTTTCTTTTGCCCATTGGAATAGCTCATCAGGTGTTTGAATTTGGTCGTAAATTTTTTCTCATCATTATGCCACTAAATGAAATTTCAACTGTTCAAAATATCAAAATTACGCGATTCGCCAAACTGATTAAAAAAAAAAATTAAGAAATATTTTTTTTAACAAATTTCAAAAATTCATATTTTTGAAAAAACAAAAAACACAGTTCCAAAAATTTCAGGATCTTTTAAGATTGGTACAAGGTAGTACACAAAAAAATTTGAGCTAAAAATTTATTGTCGACGGTCTATTTTGTCAATTTTCAAAAATTCAAAATTTCACAAATTGGAGATTTTTCAAAATTTTGTTTTGGAATTTTTTTTTTTTAATAGCCCCAAGTATCCCCTTTGAAGTTTACCATAATCGATTTTTTTAATTGCAATACTTTTCGAGATTTTTAAAACATAAATTTAAAAAATATGGAAAATAGTGAAATTTTGGATTTTGCATAACTTTTGAAAAAAAAATTTTTAATTTTTTTTCTTCGGCAGAACTTCGTTATAGGATAAAAGAAAACTTCTGACCAAAATTTATCCAAATCGAAAGGGGTCGAGTCCAACTATTGGTCGATTTGACGTGGAATGACCCTTCTGAGAGAACCACGGGGAAGAGCTCTTTAAATCCTAAAAGTTTATTATTTAATCGGCTTTAGTAAATGCTTCACTGTGTTGGCACCGCCTTCAAAGTAATCAGAAGGTATCACATGCAATGTTATTTTTCGTTTTTTAGTTTATTTTTGTGATTTTGAAGTCGGTTAAATATTTTTGTTAAATATATTTTATTTTTCTGTTTTTAGTGTGTCCTACCATTTAAATAAATGGGCAATTTCGTTATTTTCATTTTAGCACAAAATTACTCAACCGATTTTCATGAAAATTAAATTGGACCGATCTGGAAGTTATACTCTTTCAAACAAAAAAGAATTTATAAAATTGCTTAAGAAATGACGAAGTTATGCGGTAACAAACATTATAAAAAAACGTAACTCAATGATTTTGACAGACATTTTTCCATACACCTAGACGGTTCTCCTCATCTCCAGCCTCCATATATCATACCTCCCATATGCATGAGCGTGTCGTTAACACACATTCCACCACTGCTCGTGTTCTCCGTTAAATTCCTCCGAGTCGCCTCGTCTGTGGTGAACACGTAGAACACCAACGGTTTTTCCCTACCACAGATAACATAAACCGCCACCGTTATACAACCATAGATTATATAGATGCTATAACTGCTACAGGCATAGACAAGTTGTCAGAAGATAAAAATATTAATCAAAGACAAGTTTTAGTACAAATATAATATAGTTTTTTTTTTACTATAAAAATTACATTTAATTTTAATCATTTGATACAAAAAAGAAGAGTATTAATATATTAAAAGAGTATATTCAAGAAATAAGATTTTTTAAAATTAATTATATTACAACAGTATTTGAGAAACTCATTCTACTTACAAAATACACATAATACGATAAAAAAAATGAAAAAACCCATCACCACCACCACCATGTGCCCCATTCAACACCAATACAAGCATACAACTTCCATAAAAATATAAACACTATCATACAATACACCATCACCACATAACATCACATAGAAATATGTTAATCTTTGTAATAGTCTTACATTCATTGAAGCTCAGTAAAGTAAAATAAAAATATTGCAAAGGACTAAACTGTAGTCCGTTAAACTTATAGCTTGGCAAGTTTGTTGATGACACTCCCATGATATGCGGGCGACGGGGAGGGAAGGATTGACGGGTGGTAAGTCGTGCACGCGGGGCAGAGACTGAGAAGTGGGGGGCATCAGTTATGGGTTTATATGTCATTGCTACCCGCCTCCCGGCCCCCGCGAACCATAGTGAGTGTTACGAACGAATTTGCCAAGCTATAGTCTCCTCGTGTGCTTTTTACAAAGTTTTGGGCGTATGACGACAAACGCGTTAAGAGGCGAAGAAAGAACCATTCCTCGCGTTTTTTTTTTAATTTTATTTTTACTTGTTTATCCTCGCATGCTATAGTCATACTTCCCGCCACTGTGTCACGCAGACGAGGATTGAGTTATGCGTACAATCAAAATAATCCAGGTGACGTCAAGTCTAAACACATGTGTGTGTATACTTAATATATACTCGTCGTATCACACACACATGAATTTAAACAGTAATTTAAGATGACGTAATGTATTTCAATGCCATGAGAAAAAAAGTTATTAAAAACCAGGTTAATGTACTGCAAAACACTGTATGTGGCTGAATTGTTCGCTATCTTACTATAGAACCGAAAATTGTATGATTTAGTAATAAGTTTATATATGAGAAACCGTAAAGCATACAATAGGAAGTTATAGGGAAAAATTCAGTCAGTTAACTAAACCAACTAGTAAGTAGGACCAAACTTTTGATTATTATTTATTACTTATTAGAGTCATAATTGCGATAGTACAACACATATTCCCGATAAATTATAAAATAATAATAATTCTCAAACTTAAAATAATTAAATATAATTTCACAACACGAATCTATTGACCTCTTATAATAAATAGACGCACAATCATGTAGAAAATTTCACTGGCCCAATTTACTTTGACAGTTTTAGAATTATTAGTAAAGAAAATTATACAAAAAAGGCCTTTAAATATAGTCCACAATTCAATAAAATCCCAAATTCATAGCTAATTCAACCTTAAGGATTTAGTTTAAGGTTGAATATGCAAATGCGACTACTTGAATTGAGTGCCAAGAAGTTGTGTTTGGCACTCATTGAATGGGGACGTTTTTTGGTCGCTGATTGTGCATCCACTTTTTAATAGGAGATCTCATTAATTTCAACGCAAATAAGGTGTGAGATTTCTGTAATTAAATTACTTTTCTTTTAAGAGACTAATGATAGTCTCTATCGTAGTATTGCAAGTTATTAGTCTCAATAGTTTGGTTCTACGTGTATGGACTCCTATACGTCTCCTTACCGCCATAGAACATGATCGTATCGTTCACACAGAGAGATCCTGAGCGTGTCTGCTCTGTGAACAGCGTGTGTATCTTGCTTTGCCGGCTGAAGAGATATAGGACTAATGGATGCTCCCTGAAATAGTCCTATCTTCATTGTAACTGCATCGCATACGAAATTTGCGACATATGGAATTTTATTAATATTGGTTTTGCCTTGCCCAGGTGGTTGAGGCATCAAACACTACAGTAATGCTTAGGCGTTGTGGTGTGTTGGGGGGGTTTTTTTTTTAACAATTTTAACGTAAACGAATTTCTTTCTTATTATAAGTATTATAATATTGCTTGAAGTTTAAATTGAATATTACCATATATAGATGGTGGATATAAAACAATGGTAAATGAAAAGTTTTTTTTACTGTAAACTACATGAATAAACAGAATTCCATGCAGTTTTCACAGGAAGATTAAATTTAGATTGGTTCAACATTGATGAATTTTTTTTAATCGAAATCGGTAAATTTAAATTTTATAAATTTAAAATAAGTAAAAAAAAGATTATCCGTCATTCTGGCAAGCAAAAAATTATCATTTTTGGAAACTAAAGACTTTGTATGCTAATTAAGTCTCAACCGTTTTATGATGTACAATGTTTATGATGATCCCACATTATGATGCAAGGAATCAAATTAGCCGGTGAAAACAATAATGCAATCAGCATTTTCAAAATAGAATTTTGAATATTAATTCAATTATTACCTTGAAACAGTTTTATCATAAGGTCAAAACATTAACTAAAATTAAAACATGAATGTTACAGAAGATTATGCGAGAATTTAAGAAAAACATTATTTTCACCGCTTAATTTAATGAATAAAAAAAACATGTAAATCAAGTGTCAAATAACATGTGTTGCAGCGTAGACAAAAGTAAATAGACAGATGTTTGAAGAACCGCTTGATACAGTACATTAAAAATAAATAAAAATTTATAACAAGTTGTCAAATTCGTTTCGACAAGTAATGTGCATTCATTTTGACTATAACATAAATTACCGTCTCTTTTTTTTTACAGATGTTTACTTATGTTCTTATTCTAGATTTGCTATGATAGACGCTATCTGTCTATTTACCTGTTTGTCTACGTGCCATACCAAAGACATCAGACAATTCCCTCTCACAAACACAAATACACTTTTAGACATACCAACACAAACACCTTAACAATTAGACATAATCTTTCACTCTTCTACACAGCAAGCACCACCCATCATGATGGTAATGTAATGAAAAAACCAGTCAAAAATTACTGTATCCTGTAAAATTAATGGCCAAAGTTATAAAAACCCAAAAATCGTTGCAAATACAACCTTATCAGTACTGCATAAGGTAGATTTTAAATTGACGTAACCCAAAAGCAAACTCCCGCAATTATTATTAATCGGGTCGTAATGATGCTTGTGAATGCAGACTAATTTGAAATGGCCCCAGTTTAAGTATGAACTCCATTTTGATTTGTCTTTATTTAATTTAATTACATACGCAATACATTTACATATTACAACGAAAATTTTCATTTAACTTAAATTTAATTAAAACAACAAATTCTTGTCAAAAGTGACATTTTAATTTTTGACCTAGGAACTCTCGGATTTATGTTCAAACCCTGAAATATCGAGGCATAAAATGAAAAAAAAAAAACATTATCAATATATTTTTAATTTTTATCTAGGTTCAATAAATGCTTCTCTGTCTCTTGAATATTATTAAGTAACTAAAAACAGAAAATATTACTTTTTTTTCTTTTTTCTATGCATTAAAATTGCTAACGATCTCGAAAGAATTCTTATATTTTTATTAATTAGTAGATTTCTAACTAAAAATATAAAAAATATTTTTTGCACGAATACATTGACATTGCTAAGGATCTAGAAACGATTTATATGAATATTTAAGGTATTGATTTTTTTGTTTACTAAAAAACAAATCAAAATGATGTCCAATCATATTGCGTAAATTGCTCAGTGTTATACGACCAAGATGTGGTGTGTACCAAACATACCTGTCATTGATGAATTTGATGGCCTCGTATGCGTTGTCGACGGGCACGATGGGCAGAATTGGACCGAATATCTCGTCCTCCATTATTTTGTCGTTGAGTGTAACGTTGGCCAGTACAGTTGGTGCGATGAATCGGTCCTGCGCGTCATAACGACCGCCGAGCACTACTTTGTCTTTGCTCGCTTCTAATAATGATTGCAGGCGGCTGGAAATCATTGATAGAAGACGTGAAAATTCCAATATGGCGATTCAATAACGAAATATAGAGGACATATCCCAATTTTGTACGCAGGCTGGGCTTTTATTCCGAGTGACAACTAAGCAGAACAAATTATTTTTATCTTAAAAGAACATAAAATATAGGGCTTAAAATCCAAAATATTTTTTTTTTTTTAATTAATTAAATAAAATGTATTTTATTAACTGACAACATTAATTAAGAATTTTTCATGGCAACATGCCCGTAATTCACACTCTGACAGATTGACAATGATCTTCTCGCAGTAGCATTCGTTTACGGCGTTTTTAAAGCCATTTAGGGATTTTTTTTTTGTTTAATGCTTCTCCGTCTACGATTTTGACAGCTTACACCGGATATGAATTCAATTACAGGTGTTTATAATGGCTGTTTTAAACACTTTTACTGTCTATGTTTAATTTGTAGACAAGGGAGCGAAACAAAAAAATATTTATCTAATTTGGGTATAAATTATAAAGGCCCAATTTGGGACATCGACATGACATGGTTAGGCACATTTTGTTGTCGTTTGTAAAGATGTGAACATATCTACTCATATTTTTATTTATTTATAAATACTCTATTGCAAAGGTAACAAAAAAATAAAAACAAACAGACTATACAGAAATGTGCAGTGAGCGCTCTTAGGTAGACCGAGAAATATACTATACATATGTCAATTAATTATAATAAATGTGTTTGGTCCATGTTAACAAGTTAATAAACTTATTGAGAGTTAATATTAAAATGCTATCCCCAAGTTAATTGTAAAATTAAAAACAGAAGCTAGGAAATCAGGAATTATTACTAATAATAATTTAAACACGAATTAATATTCTATCTAGTAAATAAATTCATTATACAAGAGTATTACAGCTAGCTCTAACAGACTTGGCTATTACTAAATCCTTTGTTGCAATTAAAGTTAATTTGATCATTAAAAACATTATTCAAAGTGTCTGCGAAAAATTGTATGCAAGAGATAGTTAGGTGTATTTTAAAATAATGACATTCTAAATAGAAAGTACCACGAAAGAATTACCACCGTATGTCGGATAGATTTTTTAAAATTTTGTTTTTGTCATTTGACTTATAATAGTTTGGATAATCGATAAGTGAAGGTGCTGGAATGGAGACCCCGCACCGGAAAACGCAGTGTTGGTCGACTCCCTACTAGGTGGACCGAGAACATGAGCGGGTTACAGGGAGCCGCTGGATGCTGGCGGCTCGAGACCGTTTTGTTTGGAAGTCCATGCAAGAGGCCTATGTCCAGCAATGGACGTCCATCGGCTGTTAATGATGATGATGATGATGAAACCACATTGATTCGACTTTGATTAGAAAACAGAAAAAAAAGACTCGATTAGTGAAGTCTTTCGATCGTTATCGTGACCACATACATCCTGTATGTCATCCACATAATATACACAGTTGTCCAAGACAAGAACTTTTAGTAGTTAGAATAAAAAAACTGACATTAAATTGATCATGAGTGACAAAAAAAACTTCCAACATTTGTGTGCACAACATACGATAAATAGAAGATATTTAAAGTTCGAAAAATCACTCGGTTTTTGCTTGAAGTGCACCCACCTCTGGACACTGCCAAAACGTATATCGACACACAAGCCGAACGTACAACCTCCTCCTTTTTGGAAGTCGGTTAAAAAGGCCCTTAACATTATATTAATTCTTACATAGTACAGAGTATTTATCAAAAGCCTTACCCAAAATGCCTGCTATTGATGATTCTGCATAGATCCGGTGATTTCTGAGCATCTTCGCCGTACCATTCCTTTAATATCTTTCTGGAACACTCCACGAATTTGTCCTGAACCTCTTTGGAGCACAACACGTAGTCTGGGGCGATGCACGTTTGTCCCGCGTTGATGAATTTACCCCAAAGAACACGCTTTGCCGTTATCTCAATGTCTGTCGTGTTGTCTATGAACACTGGACTGGGAAATAAAAAAAAAAATGATGAGGAAAATGATTACCAGAACAATACTTAATAGCTGGCAACAACGCCGGCCCGAAGTAGATTTTAAAATGGAGCGAGATCCAATTATGGCGCCTCTCCTGTTTGTTCCTAATAATAATATGTAGATACCTAAACCAAATTATGAGTGTAAAGTAAGAATGGAACGCGAAGATCTTGACCATACTCTGGGGTGACCAATTGAAAATCAGTTGAGTAGGATTATCATTTTGGCGTCCTCTAGGATTTGGCACCTGGAGCGGAGCGAAATCACAGAATACATTATACAATACGCGAAACTAACAAACTGCTTCGTGGGTTTAGATAAAAAAATACATATTACTTGTGGTAATTCAAGATGGTATGAAGTAATGAAAAAATGCCTAAAGCCGCAATAGCTTTATGGTGAAGAGGGACGTCTCACAGCGAGAGGTCACAGGTTCGATCCCTGAACTCCTGACAGATTTGCTGACTAATTGGAGGGAAAAAATCTTTAATTTACGAGTGAAGCTTTCTCTGTAATCGGATTGTAAGTAAAAGTAACAAAAATTGGCTTCACTTCAACAAGATTTACTCAAAATCTCATTAACCAATGTAATCTTATTAACCTATTAACAAAAAATGCGTTAAGTGGATTAGTACCGGCCCAATGATAAAAATACGATAAGTAAGTACTTACAAATTAAAATCGAGATTAAACAATGTTAACGGTATTCGTTAGACCGCGATTTTAATAAATAAAATTATTATTTATCTTTTACTAGCGGACGCCCGCGATTTCGTCCGCGTGAAAACCTACCTCTACCCTACCCTAGTCCCACCCTACACCTACCCTACTATACCCTTTCTCAATCCTACCCTATCTCTAACCTACTCCTACCCTAAGTATCCTATGTCCGTCTCCTGATGTTCTAAGCTAGATCTCCACTAATTTTCAACCAAATTGGTCCAGCCGTTCTTGAGTCATAAAGTGTAACTAACACGACTTTCTTTTATATATGTAGATTTATGATTATTTATTAAAATTGTCTTTCAAACGTAAAGGGTTGTTTTGTATTGCAAGTAGCTACATTTATTTTAATCACTAACGGGGGGGCTATCACCTTTCCCCTTTGAAAACTACTACAACTTGCTTAAATGCTAACTACAATGCGCTATAATAAACCATCATATACTCATAAACAAATATATTTTGTTTTCTTAATGGGGAAATTCCTCATGGGCACCCGTTTAATCCTACTAATAATATAAACGCGAAAGTATTTATGTATGTTATTTGTTATTTGCGAAACTGATGGTTATTATAGTGTGAAAGTTACTTTTTCACGTCGTGAGTACTGAACCGAATTACAAAGGCTACTTTTTATCACGGAAAAAATTCATATTTATTTTTTGTGGGTAACACCGCAGGGCGCAGCTAGTTATATACTAACCTCTTTCCACCTAGTTCCAATGTGACAGGAGTAAGATTCTTGGTCGCAGCGGCATAGACAATCCGGCCGACGTTGGTGCCGCCCGTGTAAAAGATATAGTCGAACTTTTGCTTCAGAAGCTCAGTCGTCTCTTCTGGACCACCTTCCACTACCACAAAGGCGTCCTAAAAATAAATTCGACTATTATTAGCCTTGATATTGATGTTTTTTTTTAATATTCAATTTTTGGTGGAATGTTCTTATGTTATGAACAGGCAAAAAGGCAGAAAGAACAGACCGTCATCTAAGATAGATAGAAGTGGGGATACTTGGAAGGTTACATAATAATGACATGCCGTAGACTCCTTAATGGGATCTCAGCGGCGTCACCGAGGGCAAGAACAGAAGCATCGCCTGATGAGGCCCAAAGGCAGAAACAGAAGAGATGGGCGAAACGACTCTCTAAGGGCGTCTCCTCTGAGACACAGACCTCGGCTTAGAAGGCCGTATCAGTCCGGTAACCCTCGAGATAGCGAGTTAAAAAACTCACGTCCGGGTGACGTCAGACATCGGGGACCTCGTCTTCGCCGGCGAAGCATTGTCGGTCATTATGTTATCGTCAGGATCGTAAAGGACGTTTTTCGGGCGTCTAGATCTAAAATCGGCTTTTAAATCTATGTGTATCATGAGTGTGTGTGTACACTCACATTATCTAAGTATTTGGGCAATGTTTCAGCAATGAACTTGGCACTGGCCACCGCCAGTTCGCTGGGCTTCAGGATCACAACGTTGCCAGCGGCTATGGCACCAGCGAAGGGCAGCAGGAGTAGTTGCAGGGGGTAGTTCCACGCTCCGATGATGAGCACCACGCCGTAGGGGTCGTTGAATATGACCACGTCGTCCATCATGTTCACCAGACCTTTGGGTGGCTGCGGACAATGTGAAATACTGTTTATTTATTATTGTTTTTCGGGCGTATTTTGTATGTGTGTACCTATGTAATATTCTTTATTACTTCATATTTTCCAAACCGCTGAACGGATTTACGTAATTAAGATATTTGTTAGATTTGTCTTAATACACAAGTGTTCTCAGATATGTAAATTAAAAAAAAAAAACAAACACGACGAGGATGAGTTGCTATAGTTTATAGGTAAAAAAAATATTTTGTTCGAATATTGCGATATGGGTATCAAATTCATATCATAGCCATATTAAAAAAATAATCACTACTTATACAAAATTTAGGTGCGAACAGGATTAGCAGTCGGGTATTCTAATTTTTTTATTTATTTATTACCCGACTGCAAGAAGGGTTATTTTTCGCGCGTATCTTGTATGTATGTAATATTCTTTATTACTTCATATTTTCCAAACCGCTGAACGGATTTACGTAATTAAGATATTTGTTAGATTTGTCTTAATAACACAAGTGTTCTTAGATATGTGAAGTTAAAAAAAACCAACACTACGAGATGTGAGACCTTTTAGACTTGAGGTGAAAAAACTTTTTTTTTCGAATATTGCGATATGGGTATCAAATTCAAGGGCTCATCAAGAGGATTTCAAAATGGTATATGATGGCCATATTAAAAAAACCTACAATTAGAAAAAAATGTATACCTACGCCCGGCGGATGAGAGGTGCGAGCAGGTTAGGTAGTCAGGTATTTAATTTTTTTAATTATTATTTCAAAAGTTATTTTATAAGAATAACTACCAGCTGATACAGTATCATATTTTCCTGAGCCAAAGGTTGCCTGGAAGAAATCGCTATTAGCGATAATGATAAGGCCGCCTTTTATCCTGCTTTCTTCATAGTATGTCTATATTTCTTCTGTTTTTATAATTTTGGTGTAAATAAACTTTGGTTCAAAATTATTTAATTTATGTTCGTAAATGCTGAAGTCAAATAACAAAATTGTTGTATAATAACCGATCTTAATACGTTTAGAAATACGGGCGAAGATGTGTTGTTTGATATGTGGAAAAAAAAAATGTAAGAAAATTGCTATCACAAAAACGTATCTGCAAAGTTAAGTCCGTATTACAAACCGCTGCAGTATGCTCTCATCAAAAGAAAATTCCAGACGCAATGCATTTAAATACCGAAAGCGCAATCAAAATCAGATTAGTAGTTTCCTTTTTAGATAAAAAGTACTTTTTTGCTAATACAAACATACTCATATATTTTTACTTTAAGTTTGTACAATTAACGATCAACTATAGGACCACTCATAAAAGTTTGAACTTTGTACGTATAGCCTCAGACATAAGGACTAGTATCGCACCCAAATTCACAAACAAAATTTTCTGCCATTTTCTAAGGAAAACGAGCTTAGATTTCATACATATCTTATACTAAACTAGCAGTTTTTGTTAGTTTTGTTACACATTTAAATACACAAAAAGGTATTTTTACGAAGGTTTTTAACTGACGGACACGATTGTAAACTATGAAACATCGATTCTATAGAGACAGTGTTTATAATCGCATAAGATCGTTGATCATATACTTTGACAGAAAAATAATGTCTTGCGAGGCAGGTCTTTATCTAATTAGTCTGAGACGTATAGCAGACAACCTAAAGCAGGAATGTGACGAGTCATCATGAAAAGTACGTATAATTTACAATGCAAATGCAAAATGAGCTGTAGTTTTTTCCAGTAATTGCTTGCTCGTTTCGTTTAATAGAGTTGTTACAGACGGCAACAAAAAATGGACTTCGGATAAATAAATATGCGTATTTTGACGGCATCCGTGGCGCAGTGGTATGCGCGGTGAATTCACAAGACGGAGGTTCTGGGTTCGATCCCCGATTAAAGTCCCGGTGTGACTGGTGGGCGGCTTCGGCCGTGGCTAGTTACCATCCTACCGGCAAAAACGTACCGCCAATGCGTAGATTTTGCTTTTTATTTCCCCATGCATATTTTTAAGTTATAGTAACGCGTTTATTTTTATAGTAATGCATATATTTTAATCCTATTAATAATATACGCATTACTATAAAAATATATGTCCTCAGTGCCTGAAGACAAAAGTCTTCGAACAGTGCGTGTTGCCAGTGATGACCTATGGTTCCGAGACTTGGTCGCTAACTATGGGTCTCATAAGAAGGCTCAGAGTCACACAGCGGGCGATGGAACGAGCTATGTTAGGAGTATCTCTGCGTGATCGAATCAGAAATGAGGAGATCCGCAGAAGAACCAAAGTCACCGACATAGCTCAACGAGTTGCGAAGCTGAAGTGGCAATGGGCGGGGCACATAGTGCGAAGAGCCGATGGACGTTGGGGTCCCAAAGTGCTGGAATGGCGACCCCGCACTAGTAAGCGCAGTGTTGGCCGACCCCCCACCAGGTGGACTGACGACATCAAGCGAGTCGCAGGGATTCGCTGGATGCAGGTGGCTCAGTATCGTGATGTTTGGAAGTCCCTACAAAAGGCCTATGTCCTGCAGTGGACGTCCATCGGCTGATATGATGATGATGATGAATAATATACGTTGTTTATGCTTTGCAATACGCTTGTTGTCTCTCTCTCTCTCTCTCTGTTCTTAATATGCATTATTATCAAACTCAAAGGTCAATAACCAGTCACTGCATAGTGATTAGGAACCGAAAAGAAATACAATAAATAACACAAGTATATCTACTGATAACGCGACAGTGACATTGGTTGACTCGATTGACCTTTTAGATAACTAGCTATTGCCCGTGGTTTTGTTTTGTAGAATGCGGAACATTCCAGTATAAGACTCCGCGCCACGAAAAAAGTCCCGCGGCTATGTCCTGAAGGCGCTGTCTCTAAAATTGACAGCGCCTTACACAAATGACAATAAAACCGCCATTACCAAATGACAGTGAGCGCTATTAACACATTAGACCCGCGTCTACGGGACTTGTTTCGTGGTACGGAGTATATATGTATTAGGTACCTATGTTTGTAATTTTCCGCGTAATCTTAATCTATATCATCGCGTAATCATCCTTGAAAATTATGAGTAGGTATACCTACCATAAAAAAAGAATTTCGTTATTTTTTATTCAACTCTTTCAAGTTTCAACCGATTTCAAAAGAGAGAGACGAATATTTTAGCATTCTATGGATTCACCGTGCAGGTGCCGGAGAGAGAAAAACGCCAAGCAAAGTCCAAGTCGCCATTCCAGCACCTTGGGACCCCAACGGACTTTGAGCCTACTTATGAGGCCCATAGTTAGCGACCAAGTCTCATTTTTATAATAGGTACAATTAAACATATTCGTAAGCGGTTAAGTCGTTTGTTATCAATGCTTCTATATTCAAAACGTATGTACCTACACAATAACTGATTGGTGCCAAGTCATGTTTGCCTTCTATATCCGTAGCTGTGTTTGTATGACACAATGGTAACTCAATTTTATGCATTCGCAATAACCTGACGAGTTATTCTGTGAGGATGTTTGTTTAATTCGAATGTGTGAGTTTCGAATTCGTTTCTCTCTCTCTCTCTCTCTCTCTCTCTCTCTTACTGGTTAATGACATTAAAGATAGAGAGATATAGAGAGAAAAGCAAAACACGTGCAGATGATGCAGAGTAAAAATATCCTTCCTCTAAAAGACAAATTAAAGGCTTCCTTTTGAATTTTTGGTCTTAGGGAACCCAATCGAGATACTTTCCCTAATATATTATTAAATAAAAAAAATAGTAATTTTTCGACATTGTACTTCGTTGCTGTTTATTCGGACTTATAAGGAAAAAGAATAAGTGAACATCAATGTAAAGGATTTTTAACATATTTTTCATACTACTAAGTTAAATTACCGAGTTATTTTGCAGGGCCATTTTGCGTTGGCCTTGTAACACAACAATTTGATGATCGTTCAGATTAAAAACGAGTCACAAAAAATTTAATTGCACAATGAATAAACAAATACATCCATTTCAAATACCAAATTTAGCCCAAAAATTTTCATTTCCTCATATTTCATTTATTGAATTTTAAAATTATTACCCCCCCCCCCCCCCCCCACGTACATAGTTACCGTTCCCATGGAGATGCTGAGATATAAATAGCCTTTAACACTCACAAATAACGTGGCTTTCTATTGCTAAAAGAATTATCAAAATCAGTTCAGTAGATCCAGCGATTACCCCCTACAGACTCTTCTTTAACCAATGATAATTTTATACTATAAATCGGTTACGTCCCTACAAAATTACCACAAAAAGTGATCCGAATAATAGGCTACAACACTGAGCGCACACATGCACAATTTTAGTCTTTAATTCCATTATATATTTATGTATATATAGTTTTTACACATCCTGAACACACAACTCGACATTGTAAACGATATTTAGGTATTATTTGTTTAAATAACGTTCGTTGTTGACCACAATTAACATTAAGTTGTGTGTTTTCATGCGCATGTAACATCTAACAGTATTTAACATCATTGTCTTTAACTCTTTAAAATATTAGATTGAATATTTTGGTCTTGAAAATTTACCGTACTTCTTCTCTCGGGCAACGGTTCATATTTTGCAAGAATATATTCTTGATTGCGAACACAAACCGGATTGGTGAAAGCCAGTGAACTTATTACGTAATATCACAAAATATTCGTAACTGCTAAATAATCTGAACTGCCAACTTAAATAAGGTTTTTTTGGGAAAAACTTTGTTGGGCGACTTGTGTTTTACTTGAAAGTAAGAAATATATATATTAACCGTAACTTGTTTTTAATATGGCCAATATTCCCATTTTTCTTCTATTAAATGATCCGAATTAAATTCACCCATTTGTTTATTAAATGAAAAGTTTTTTATAACATATTAATGTGTTAAAAAATGTAGATTTATTAAAAAATCCTATTAGTAACCATTATTAATATTATTAATTTAAAAAATGACAAAAATACATTGTTCATCCAATAAACACATAGGTGAAGGTTGTTTCTAAATCAGATGTACTATTTCTGCTAAAAAAATATACATAACTAGCCGACATCCCGCGGTTTCATCCGCGTAGTTTCCGTTCCCGTGAGAATTTGAGTATAAAATATAGCCTATAACATTCACAAATAACGTAGCTTTTTAGTGGTAAAATCTGTTCAGTAGATGCAAAGATTACCCCCAACACCACAAACTTTACATCTTTATAATATTAGTACAGATTAATGATGTACCTACTTCAATAAAATATACCCTGTGTTTGTACGATTTTTTACTTCAACTACTTGTACATATGTTTTCTGCGCTATAACAAAAAAAATTGACATGACGTCATAGTCTTAGTAAACATAATACACACAAGAAGCTTTCACTTAAATGTTGGATCAAAAGTCGGATACAGAAGGCAGTGATTCTTGAGACGGCGCGTATTGTGAGAAGGTTCCTCACTCTGGAGCCCTGACCACCAGTTGCTTGGGCACTCAAATGTCCCGCAGCGGGACGATTTATTTTTTTAATAGTGTTTTGTATTATATTTTTATATTATCATTGTTAAAAATTAAAAAAAAAGATAAATAAATAAATGAGAGAAAAAAAACAGTTCACGCTGCGACAGTAGCGTCTAAGCCTTAAGCTTATTGTAAATACCTAATTAATTAATATTTACATTATTAGGTACTTTATTATAAAATTATTTAATTATTATTTGTATATTATCTGTGTATTTTAAATGGGTGTATAACCTGAAATAAAGAATTATTTTTTGCTTTAAGCCGATTGATGTGCTTAATTAAACTCAGTTTTCCTAGAATCCCGTTAAATGCAGAGATAGTAATTACTACTTATACTTTCGGTGTGAATATGAATATACATAGTCTCAATAGCTGAACGGTAAGAGCGGTTGGACTCATCACCGAGGGGTGGTGGTTCAATCCCCGCCCTGTTGGTATATTGTCGTACCCTCTCTTAATACAGTCTTTCCCGATTAGCTGGAGGGTATTGGGAATATTAGTCATGTTTAAAAAGATATGGCAAATATTCTCATTAAAAAAATCCAATCATGGTTTTTAATAAAAATTTAAATGCCAGATGTTGTAAACATAATGGATGTAATATCACTATTAATTAGTCAAAAGTTTATTAAAAAAAAAATAAAAGAGTATTCTAGTCTCCAAAAATACGATATATTTTTTACGATCGCATAGACCGTTGTTGAACAATTTAAGACTATTTAAAAAAAAAAAAACATACAGCCGAACGTAGAACCTCCTCCTTTTTGGAAGTCGGTTAAAAAAGGGTCAACTAGCCTAATATAGCCTATTAAATGGTGTTTGTACTGTGCTTTGGTACTCGGTTTCAGACCCTTGAAACCTGCTACCAGAGTTTTTTATTTGCGTCGTCATAATATGTTTGTAAGTACGAATTTTTACTATAACATAAAATTTTATTATGACATAAAGATTTATATCAAGGATAAGGTGACAACACAGTCGTGTTAAGCCGTTTTTATCGTCTGCTTTTCCTCACTTCATGTGTTTTATTAGTGAGTTACGATCGCCACTTCCACATATATCTTACATGCATCTACTTTTTTAAACTTTATTTTAAATTACTAAAATTACTAAAAAATACTAAAAATGGGTGAAGGTCGTTTCTAACTCGTATCCTCTACTTTTAGACATGTTTGCTTCAATGCGGGTTAATAGGTTTAGGGTGATATTGTTTGATTTTGTAATTATTACTATTAAATAATTTATACTTATAATAAATCTGTAGAGAGGTCAAATCTGTACATGAAATACATTTCCAAAACAACTATTAGGGGGTGATTAGTGATCGATACTGATGTCAAAATGCAATCAGTAAAATTTTTGTCTGTCTGTTTGTATGTTCGTTATAGAAACTAAAACTACTCGATTCGGATTTTAACGAAACTTGGTACAATTATTCTCCATACTCCTGGGCAGGTTATAGTATACTTTTCATCACGCTACGATAAATGGGAGCAGAGCAGTGAAGAGAAATGTTGGGAAAACGGGAGAAGTTACTTCATTTTTACAGCGATACTACTGTAAGGGCTGGATTAAAAAGGTCTAAGGGCGGACGAAGTTGCGGGCTTTCGCTAGTTAATAATAGTGCGCACCCTATATAAAAACCTTGTGGACGCCACTGACAAGAAATAGGTTATAGTATAAACACAAGAGAAAACTTACCCTTTCAGGTTTCGCCCATTCTTCGAATTTGTTTAGCAGGTTGGTCAAATCGTTGACAAGATAGTCAACTTCTAGAAGTACCGCTTCCATCTTACTCCTTCTCAAGTCTTTGACGAGAGCGTCTATCATTTCCCCCCTGCACTCTTCGTACATTCGCTGAAGGTTCTTCAGCTGTCTCTTCCTCCATTCCAAGGGCTTTGTGGTGCCGCTGTTGAAAGTGTCTCGCGCTTTTTGGACCACCTGTAAAGAATGAAACAATAGAGAGAGCTGTCATTTTTCATACATTAATTTTGGGCACATATTTGATGGATGAGCCCTTACAATGTCCAAATTAGTATCATTTATCAAATAATATACGGGCATAGATTTTTAGATTTGGCCATCTACATTCACATTCCATATTTATTTTAAGCCGCGCGGTTTCACCCGCGTGGTTCCCGTTCCCGTAGGAATGTGGGGATAATATATAGCCTATAGCCTTCCTCGATAAATGGGCTATCTAACACTGAAAGAATTTTTCAAATCGGACCAGTAGTTGTTGAGATTAGCGCGTTTATTCAAACAACCAAACAAACTCTTCAGCTTTATAATATTAGTATAGATTTAGAATGCTGTAAAACGCGCATGCGTGGATAGATTGTTTTGCCGATTCAGTACACGATTATCAGTTCACCATTTCACTCCGCATCACCTATTTGATAAACCTTTTATTTTATATCCTTATACAAATATTATAATCAGTGCAGTTTAATAAATAAATCAGTTTACAACATCGCCACATTCCATTATATCAATATACCAAATATGGCGATATAAATACTATTAGCTACGTTAAGTACCTACATTAAAAAATGGACGATTTGAACAAAAACACGTACATTTCAAAAAATTGTTAGCAAATTGTAATTTCTAATTATTTTTGGTGATTTTGACTTATTATAAAGTAAAAGTTTTTTTTCTGTAACATGTCTAAAATGGTCAGTCTCATCTGGTTTCAAAATAAGTGAGAATTTTTTGGGACCCCCAATGTTCAGGGTCAAGATGATGTCTAAGTAACCTAAATCAATAACCTGAAAGTGTAGGAGAAAGAGTTATGAAGGGTTCTGCAGTTGTACGTCACCCTTGGCTGAGTTTGTTGTGGGCACATCTCGGACCAAGGCGCGTTTGGAACCTTCGTAACTTTAATTTTAAGTTTTCGAATGATTATTATCACCATTATCTTATGTTTAATATTATTACCTGACGTTTCGAAAGAGCTTGTAAACTAAGCCTATTTGAAATAAATGAATTTTGACTTTGACTTTGACTTTGTATTCTGAGACGTCACCAACAATTCTTTCAAATAATGTTTTTCTAGATTTATAGCAAAAGCAATTCAAAAGGTATAATGTAAAAACCAGTCAGAGGTATTTGTTGAAGAACACTTTCCACTTGGCTTGCGTCGTTACTCAATATCAAGTTAGGAGCCAAGAGGAAATGCCGTTATATAAGAAATTTTCTTACTTTCATATTCAGCCAATACAGTTCCAATGTACTTGTAAGTAGGTACTGTAATGCAATGAAATGTGGACTGAAAGCTTGGATAGCCAGATTTACCTTATGCTATGGGCTTAAAGTCTCTTAGCCCACGCTCTTACCTAATAGGGTAGTTGACTCATATCAAAATTATTATAAACAATATTCATTTCGTATAGACAATAGACCTACTTATAAAAAGGGTCCGAAATATATCAATTTCCCAAAATACAAGATTACTTTAGAAACTCAAGTTAAAAATTGCATATCCAATCTATTGATCCAACGCCAAAAACAACGTCACAGTCTTAGAAAACATCATCATTATCAACCCATTTTCGGCTCACTGCTAAGCTTGAGTCTCCTCAGACTGAGAGGGGTTAGGAAAATAGACCACCACGCTGGCCCAATGCGGATTGGCAGACTTCACACACGCAAAGAATTAAGAAAATTCTCTGATATTCAGGTTTCCTCACGATGTTTTTCCTTCACCGTTTTGAGACACCTGATATTTAATTTCTTAAAATGCACACAACTAAACAGTTGGAGGTGCATGCTTCGCACCGGATTCGAACCTACACCTTCCGAAGTCGGAGGCGGAGGTCATATCCACTGGGCTATCACGACTCCACTTGAAACATGCTACCTTCCAAATCCACCACGGTCCAAACTCAATAACTGGCTAAGCTAACGTACTAGCCTACCGCGTATGGGTATGACTTTAAATAATATCTCTTTCTGATCGTGTAAGTGGCGTAGATTCCTTAATGGGACCTCAGCGTGTATCAGTCCGGGCGTCCCCGAGATCTTCGGTTAAAAGACCCACGTCCAGCGGACGTGACGTCAGATATCGGGACCCTCGTCTTCGCCAGCGAAGATGATGTGTAGCTTGTGTTATGTCATCATCAGGATCGTAAAGGGTGTCTAGATGTATACAATCGGCGTTCAGATCGAGGGTACTTTCAGTTTTCATTAAATGTGGTAAGTATGAGTAAAACAGGCTGTCGCTCTATAATGATGTGATGTATATTATGTGGTCTAAAATTAATTACCTCTGGGATGTTGACTGGCTTGGGCTTTGAACTTGATAAGGTTCCTGTAACAAACAAATAATTTAGGTATAAATATAATATTATCTGATAATTTATTATCATTATCAATATTTATCTACTCATAATATGATGTATTGAAAATTAATATATAAAGCCATATATGTTTGAATTTCATATGAATTTTTCGTCAAGGAACAATAATTGGTCCAATTATTATCATTAGATATGTCCAATTGATCTAATTTGCGGTTAGTTAAAATTGTCGATGATGGTTCAGATCACATATGGTCCAAAATGAATTGGGATAAATTGAAAAAAATTAAAATAATATTTACATACTTAAATGTAATATTTTAATTTGATTTTGCAACTGAACTATCCTTGAAATTTATAAATTTAAATTAAAATTGGACTAATTGTGACTACCTACTTAAAGTAAATTATTTTATTTAGTACCGATACTGTATAAAATATATTATTTTATAGATAACCATCCTCAATAAGGAGGTAGAAGGGCCAAGGTAAGACAAATGTGTTACATGTAATCCTAAGATAACAATTTCTTACAATTATATGAGCAAAATTCTGATTACAAAATTCAATCCGTGTACTTGCACAATTATTTTAAATATTTTACTTTGTAATACGAAAGTTATGTATGTACCGGTTTTAAAAATAGCCATAAAGTATCTTTTATCACTGACATTACAAATAAACGGGTTATAGTAATTATTATTAACTACGTAAGTACATAGCAATATGATAACCATGAAACAAAAATGAAACTCATGTAAAATATTTTTTTTGCAAAATACTTGTCAGCTCTAAACTTTAGACAAGTTGAATGTATATTAAGATATTTTTTTTAATTCTTCGAATAAACTCGTGCGTAAAAACATTACAAACAAACTGACATGCATGAATAATTTATAATATTAGTATATATGTGTATAGTAACAATATTTTATCAATTTATCAATATTTATCAAACACAAAGGTTAAACTAAATATTATCTGATAAGGTGTTTACAAATGTTTTGTGATTTTAATTATTATATAACAATTAGTGGACCTAGTCAAGCTTCGCTTTAACTTTTGTGCACTTCTTCCTTACCCCTAGCTAACCTACACCCACCCTACACCAACACTATCTCTACCCTACCCCTACCCAACCTCTTCCCTACACCTACTCTACCTTTACCCTACTCCAACCTACATACCTACGTTGGATACAGATACATACCTGTTTCCAAAAAAAGTACTCTCTCCATAAGAACTATCCTTGTACTACAAAATTACCAGTTTTGTAATTATTCCTATTTAGAATACTCATTCTAAAAAAAGAATTAGCAAACTCGGTTCAGCTGTTCTTGAGATATGCGCCTAGGAAGATTCATTAATTTTTATATTATACTTAAGCAACATGCATCTAATCTTAATCTACTCCTGCATTCTTCTTAATTTATTCTTGCATTCCATGCAAAGCAACCTTGGTTGAATAAGTACAATATAAGTTCTTTTACTTATGTATCACATAAAAAACTCAAATGTAGGTTAGGAAAAGTGTGAGAAAGTTTATTTTATTGTTTTTATGCATAGTTTGTAAACTTTTGGAACGAAGTTAAGAATGAATACAGCAAAATGTTTGACAATTCACAGACAGTATATTGGTGTAATAACAAATCTTGTTTGTGTTTGTCAAATGTTTGACTAAACAAATCTTCAGTTTCAACACACAAACACACTTGGTCTTACATCATACCAGGAATGCCAATCAATTTCTTTTTATTTTTAAATCAATATACTTATACAATACACACATCAGTACTTAACCCCAAAGTAAGCATATAGCCTATGTAATGGGTACTAAGATAGCAGATTCACCCCATGACAAAATCCTGTATAAAACCGTCCATTTTTGAGAAATCAATCCTTTGTTTACATTCTCTTACTATTTGCTAGATAGTCTTTATTGTAAGAAAGTAAAAGGAAAAAGGAAAGTTCTTTGTGTTCAATATATTTTTTTTAACAATTACTTATAGTGCTACTGTGGAAACCATTTTAAGTCATATTTGTTGAGTTTGGTACATCAGTTGAAAGATTCTACAGAGAATTTTCTACAAACAATTTTAGAGGCTGTTTTTTAACTCTACAATTATTTATAAATTTATTTAATTATTTATGACTTACTAGCAGATGCCCCACAGTAACCTGCGTTCCCAGCCCTTGGGCATAATAAATAAATAAATCAATGAGGCCAACTGTTTCCATGTATCTTTCTTATAAAATAATATTACCTACTACTTATTAGTTTTTATAATTTGACTACTACTACTTATTAGTTTTGATAATATATTTATAATGAGAAGAAAATATTATATTTTAGAAGTAAAGTTTTGGTTTTTAACTTTAAAAATTTACTTATTCCTAGTTATCAGATTAAGAAACTTATTGATTATGAGTTCAATTTTACTAATGTTACTTACCTGCAGTCATTGTGCCGTTTTTAATAAAATGAACGTATGTGCAAATCTCAAGTTTCACTTATTCACTTGGACTTTGTAATTCTCACAACCGCGTAACACGACACCTCTTTGCGCGCACAGTTCACGAATGCTTATGAAACTGATTATTTAATATACCTACTGAACCAGTTACGAGTCCAGTGGAAATTTCAAATTGGAATTTGATAGGACTTTGTATCAAGCTTCCCAATTATATTATCTTCAGACAATGAGGAAAATTGTGTGAATTAACATCTGACTAATAACTAAATAAACTACAAACTGTAAAGTGTAAACAAATGTGCGTAAGTAGAGATTATTATTAAAGGTTGATGGAAAACAATTTAAATTGTAATGTACTCATATTTCAATTCTTATTTCCTATCTTTGATTATAATGACGTTGATTTTATTTCCATCGACTCTTTAGTATGATTTCATTAGTTTGGATGATTCTGAATAACAGCAATGGATTTTATAGAAACGTCATACGTCAAAAGTATGTTGTTACTTGTTGTCAGTTGTCAGATACGTCACCTTTTCTTTATAAACTGGCTTTACGGTTCTGAGTTCTAGCTTCTTTTGAGCTTATACCACAGAAAACATATGATTATACGTCACACTCAATACTAAATTTTGTCTATGAGTATTTTTCTAATTTTGTAGTACTAGTACTAGTACTAACCATTTACACTGATTTAATTTACGATATTATGGGATTCGCATAACAGTAGCAGGAGCAATACTACCTTCGCACTCTGACTAATTAGCTAATTAGTATATGCTTTAGTATAGTAGGTAGTTGCGTCGTGGGTTTAAGATCTATAATTCTACCCCTTCCCTTACGAAAGTAATCACTACTAGGGTAATTGAGTAATCCTTCGTTGAAGGTCAACTACTTTTTTGCATTATTATAATAATAATTATTATCGATGCGAAGTAAGCCGTACCTACTTATAATAATTGATTAATTGATTAATATTATGAAATTAATTATATGTATAGATTAGTTTTATCGACAAAGAGAGAGGATACATCATGAGCCAATATTGTTATTGTCATGGGGTCAGTTGTACTTATTTCAAAATGCGTATCTATTGTCTAAGATGCATAATTTATTATTATAGATACAATGGCTTATCATATTAAATATAATACGTGCGCGCATCAGCAATGTTCATATACCAATACGTATAGATGGAATATTCTGATCTGATTGGTCCACTGGACTGTTTCTGCATACGGGAGCCACGCCACAGCCACCGACTTCTTTTCGGTAATTTACATAGCATTATGCTAAATATTGTTTAGGGCATCCCGTATAAGGAGGCACCAAAGACGGTCGAGAAAAAAACGAATATGCGAAAGTTAAAGCAATTTCAAAATCTGCGCGTTTTATATTGACGTTGATTGATACAAAAAATGAGTATCATTTTCTTGAATTAGTTCTTTGTAGCTCACTCTAGGGTAGGGCCTACAGGGCATCAAGTTACCTTAATCTGTCACTTCACCCAATGGGAAAGAGGGCCCTGATTATCCTTTGGTAATTGTAAATGTGGGTTAATCTACTCTTGTTAACGTCCATTGACATAATTGGCCGTTTGTATGGCTACGGGACAGCGAAATGTGTGAGGTTGTATCGAATGCACGTGTTATTAGCGAGACGTGTCTGCCGTTGCGTTACAGTCGCGCGAACTGAATGCTAATAGCGGTTTTATCACGGAATATTATAATTTCTGGCTATGTGTAACATACGCTTATATAGATTTGAGTACAACTTACGTATGGCTATTTTTCTTATGAGCAATATTTGTGTTACGCATATTGCTATTTTATTATTGCAGGCAGTATTATTGCATGTAGTATGAATGTGGGTGACAGACCACGGATTTAAGACAGCATAAAATATTGAAAGAAGAAGAAAGAAACAAAAAACATTTATTTAAAAAATTGTGCCATACACCACAATGCCTAAGTAAGCACTATTGTAGTGTCTAATGCTTCAGCCACCAGAACAATTGAAAATTAAAACTAAAGTAGTTGAAACATCAAAAACCACTTCGTCATGTTTGGCACAACCTTGAAAAAAGGTAACAGCTCAGCATTGTGCCGCATAAACCAAGCAAAGTACTTGGCCAAGCGGCGCTGATTTTTAGCTGCTACCTCGATCCAGGTGGAACCACGGATAAACATGACATTATACCATATTATTACAATAACCATTATGCTTTATGTTCTGTGTGACAGACTCAGACATATGATATGAATATGGCTTGTTTGACTATTGTTGTTCTCATGACTAATTAAGGCCTATTGGAGGGAAAGGGAAATTTAGTCCTATTCTATTTTGAACTTTTTACGCAGTCGTTTTCAGCCTATTGGAATGGCTTACTTCGAGTCGAGCCTTCTGCATTTTTTTTTCTTGGACTCGATCCTCGGACCTCATGGTCTAAAGTCATAAGTATAAGCAACCAATAACACTCGCGATAGTTCATTTTCTATTAAGTTATTAATTTATTTATTAATGCATCTTTTATGTTAAGTAGGTAGGTACACTATGTCTTACATCTATGTAAAACAATATACATTTATGTAAGTATTATGGCATCTACAGTTCGTTTTATGTAGGATGGTGCGGGTGATAGTTTGTTTCACTCTTGAAAGTTTGCCGCGATTCACGATACGTACGTATTATGAACGTCATACAGGCGACTGTCACCGTTACCAAGCTATCTGAGTAACAGTTTATTTAGCGTTGCAGCATAAATAAAAAGTGCATAATCGCATCCATGTACCTACATTATTACTTTAACTAAGATGCAGTTACGAATATTTCGGCCAAGGCAGTCTGTAAATTAATTCACACGATTGGCGTTAATATTTTGCTATGAATTATGATTTATTATACACCAATAATCTCACATTGATGTATGCACACAGCACATTTAACCAGAGGCATACATATCTACATAAATATATAAACATTAAAATAATAAAATTTTACTTCCTTTTGGTCGTAAGTAAAAAATTTCATTTGACTTTTTTTTTTAATTTTTATTAATCTACTATATAAAATAAGTCGGGTTTTCCTTCCTGACGCTATAACTCCAGAACGCACGAACCGATTTCCACGGTTTTGCATTCGTTGGAAAGGTCTCGGGCTCCGTGAGGTTTATAGCAAAGAAAATTCAGGAAAAATTTCAACGTAAGGTAGAGGTAGGGTAGAGCACGGGTAGGGTAGGGGTAGGGTAGGGGTAGGATAGGGGTAGGGTAGGGGTAGGGTAGGAGTAGGGTAGGGGTAGGGTAGGGTAGGGGTAGGGGTAGGGTAGGGTAGGGTAGGGTAGGGTAGGGTAGGGTAGGGTAGAGGTATTCGAAAGTTTACATCGAGTTTCACGCGAACGAAGTCGCGGGCATCCGCTAGTCTTCTCTACTATATAAAAATAAGTCGGGTTTTCCTTCCTGACGCTATAACTTCAGAACGCACGAACCGATTTCCACGGTTTTGCATTCGTTGGAAAGGTCTCGGGCTCCATGAGGTTCATAGCAAAGAAAATTCAGAAAAAATTTCAACGTAGGAATAGGGTAAGGCTAGGGTAGAATAGGGTTAGTGGTAGAGTATGGCAAACCGAATGTTAAAGCTCTGTACGAGCATGAGGATCTTTATTATACCTAATTTTATAAGAATTACTATCTTATAAAAATTAAAAACGCTATTAAAATAAAGTTACGCAAGGAAAAAAATAAAATGTCGTTAGGTACATTTGCTTTTCTTCAATAGTTCAAAAAGGTCACATTCATCTAAAAAGTTAATGGTATTCCGCTGTTGTATAAATTGTGATATTACTATATTTTGAAAGTTTGATGCAATATTTCCGCATATTTAGAAACATTAATTATTGTCTGTGGTCTCGTTATGCGTTATTAGCAACTTGAACTAAACACTCGATCGTAAAGAAGCAAAAATATGCATTTTGGTTGACCCCACATTTATATGATCGTCCGTCACGATCTTGTAGACCGCCTTACAATACCTACAAAACATCTATGTGTGTAGCAGCGGCGAAAAGTCCATACAGGTCGATTCCCACCGTGTTACCTTTTAAAAATGTGTATCATACAATATATTAATTATTGTAATGAATATGTATAAGAAACCAGAGTTTGTATCAAGTGGCATGAATTTCCTTTTCTTTGCTTACCTGCGTCTAAATTCCCTCTTTCGCCACTGGTGTGTCGGTAGCAAATACAGGCCCCGTAATTAATGGATGAAACGTAAACGACAGATACACCACCTAATTATCTAAAACTAAATAGAATCGTTTTTCAAAAAACCCTAGGATGACCAAGTTATATTTTTTTTTGATTTTTAAATTTTTTCTTTCTTGAATCAGCTTTTTCAATGCTGTAGCTGCTGTAATTATGATTTTAAAGATCTGATTTTGGTTGATTATTACAAAATAAATTACCAATTATTTGTTTTGTAGAAAAAGCTTTGAGTGCAATAATTATTTTTCTTTCATTAGGATGACACGATTTAAAAAAATGTCCAAAAATATAACTTGGTCACCCTAGGGATTTTTGGAAAACTATTCAAATTAGTTTTAGATAGTTAGATGGTGTATCTACCATTTGCGTTTTATCCATTAATTACGGGACACTCTGTATATTATAGGTAAGTATACCATAGTCCGTATCGTTTGCCGTCACGGCATTCGATCTTACAAGACTTTGTATTTCACTGTTAAGGCCGCCAATAGATTTTAATTTACGGGAAAAACAATATTTAACGGCCAGTCGCGGGCGTCTGCTATTAGAAGTCTACTTGTCTAAACAAATTGTTATTACTATAATACTCGTATTACCTAATATCTATTATTAACTGTCTACAAGTTAGTATTAAATTATTACTGATCGTGGGAATATAAATGATTACGTTACGCTACTGCGTTATTTGTTGCGTTACGTCAAATTACGTTATAATAGTATGCATGATAATGTAATAGAATGCCAATACAATTGATAAATGTAGGCACGTAGGTAGTTATTTTAACAGTTTGTTTATTTATTTACCACAGAGTAAAGATCATACAGAGTGAGTCTTTACAAGCATTGTGATGAAGGCGGTTAAACTCATAAAAAACAAACGTCACGCGTCTCTTTGACATCCGCTACGAACTTTTTTCACAATTTGTATTTCAAAATTTAACTGTAACAACAATCATGTAAATTAATATAATAATAATCAATAATTAGAGTGGCGTAGCGTGCCTTGGAGGGGCCCTGTATTAAAATTAGTTGGGGGGGCCCTATAGACGAGAGGTAAATATCAAAATTATATCCCAAAAATTTTCCGATTCCCCACTCGAACCATAAAAAATTATTACATCTTGTGTATTATAGTGTTTGTGCAAATAGTAGGTGCAAATAGTGTTGCAATAAACATTTTGGTACTCGTTTTACATAGTAATGTAGTAGAAGCAGAGAATATATTGTATGTACAAAGCAGGAGTAAGGTTTAGATTTTGTTCGTTTTTTTTTCGGGACTCGAGAATGTATTTGTTTTTGAATTTTGTAATCCATCTCCATTCGCTCCATCTGTCTATTCTTAATCTGTGTTATTTTCATATTTTTATTGTTTAAATAATAAGCTGTGCTCAGTAGTTGTGCCCGTCTGCTTTCTGTACAATATCAATATTGGGAGACTTTATACTTAAAATCTGGATCGATTGTAAAACATTATGTACATTGTACAAAAGTATGATAAAATTGAGTTTTATTTAATCTGTCCTCTTTCGTTGAGCGGACCAATGATAATTGGCATTTCATGAAATTCACAATTCACTTATGTATAGTAAAAGCATCGATTAACATTCATCTGGATGGTTTTGACAACAGGCCTTCATCAGTGCATCTATCCTCAGAGTAGAGACCTCTCGTTAATCAATAAATTAAGATTTAGAGCATCTGGCGGTCACAAATGCAGAATTTCATAACAAAAAAATCTAATTTCTGTAACAAGATATACAAGCTGATTTTTTAATTAAATATTGGCGATAGTGATGCACACCAAATCCTAGAAAAATATCGATTTTTATTACGCAACCCTATTTGCTAACTTTTGGTACATCATAATTGATTAATTTAAAATAGACAGGTTGTTGCAATACAGCTTCGAGTTTAGAGCCTCAATAGCTCAACGGTAAGAACGGTCGGACTCATCACCGAGGGGTGGTGGTTCTATGCCCGCCCCGTTGGTCTTTTGTCGTACCCACTCCTAGTCTTTCCCGAGTAGTTGGAGGGGAATGGGAATGTTAGTCATATTATAAAATATATGGCAAATATTCTTAAAAAAAGAATAATAATTAAAAAACAAACGCAAAATACTTTTTTTTTTAAATTAATATTCTTATTGATTTTGACTCGCAATTACATTCTACAATTTTGGTTCAACCGTTATTGTTAAATGATCGTTTCACTTAATATCCTAAGGCGAAAAACTTAATGTTTGGCTGTTAGATCAAGCTCGGATACATAAGGTAGTAGTCCTTGAGACGGCGCGTACTGTAAGTAACCTTGATCAGGTTGCTTGGGCCGTAGGTAAATCAATGAAACGAAAAGACAGGTTTTTTTTCATTTACAAAAATAAGTGAATTACAATGTTTTTTTTTGGGTATATAGGATGCAAGAACACCTATTTATAAGTATGCGTTAATTAATGTCCATTAACCTGAGGGCATCAATTAGTGAATACACGTGCTAAGCCTCATGTGCCTATAATTTAATTTTAGACATACCTTTATCACACAATCCTATCCTACTAATATTATATACGCGAAAGTTTGTATGGATGTTTGTTACTCTTTAACGCCGCAGCCACTAAACCGATTTGGCTGAAATTTGGAATGAAAATAGACTTTACTCTGGATTAACACATAGGCTGCTTTTGTTCTCGATAAAATCTATGGTTTCCGAGGGATTGGTGGAAAACTAAATTTCACGCGGACGAAGTCGCTGGCGTCCGCTAGTATGATCATAAATAAGACAATGTTGGGCGGTAGAAATAAACATAACATAGTACTGTTTCCACAAAGCGCTGACGAGTTCAAACTCAGTCTAATCCACCTATTTTTTATTCTTTACAAGTAAGCCCTTGACCACAATCTCACTTGATGGTAAGTGATTATGCGATCTTGGATGAAAACGGGTTAACTTGAAAATCCACACCCTTTTCAGTTTCTACACAACATCGTACCGGAACGCTAAATCGCTTAGCTGTACGTCTATGCCCGTAGGTAACTAGCCACGGCCGAAGTCTTCCACCAATCAGACCTGGATCAATTAAGAAAACCTTAATCAGTCCAGGGATCGAACCCAGGACCTCCGTTTTGTAAATCTACCGCGCATACCACTGCGCCACGGAGGCCGTCAAAAGGACTATAATTTCACTTGCAAACATACCTTTATCACACAATATGATCATAAGTCAGACAATGCTGGGCGGCAGAAATAAGCATTACATAGTATTTCCCAGAATCTCTGTCAAGTTCAAACAGTCTAATCCACGTTTACTAGAATCGAAGATTACCTACATAATCACCAGCCACTGATATTTAATTCAAAATTAAAACTCTATAGTCCAAATCCGTACTAAACTTTTTCTGTGATTGAGAACAAACTTCCAAACACACATTATAAACTTTTTACTCTTAAACTCAATATACTCTTATAAGATTAAACACACCCCATATTTTAAGATTTTTTCTGTAATATTTAATGAAAAAAAACTGCCGTTTGCTGGATCAGTAACTTTTTTTATAGCAAATGTTTAAAAAAAAAGATAAAGATTTTTACCAGGTGTATCATTATCGATATCTATGACGCACGCACTATCACTGGCATTCACATTAGCATCTATTTGTATTTGCACACAACTCGCGCGATCGTGCCGTGACGCCGGCGGACTCATTGTTACTGACCACTGACCAGTGACCAGTGACCACTAATGACTGACTAACTGTGACCGAACAGGGGACAATACAGATTTCTTATGGTACCTCAACGGTATCGGAATCTCTATAGGATATTCCGCGTGGTCTACCGTCTGGTACCTACACCCAGTTTGTTTCGAAACTGTAAAGTAAATTTTAAACATTTGTAAACGGTAATTGTAGGGTGGACTTAAAGTTAGAAAAAGTTTTCGAACTAAGTTTAACGTGAGACATTCTCTAAGGTTTTCGAGTGTTTAATAATTACTGCTTTACAACCTCACAAACTTTAGCTCTTTGTAAAAATACTATATAAGTTTTTTTTTTATTCTGACCAGCCGGGGACCTCCGTTTTGTAAATCCACCGCGAATACAACTATTTATATACTCTACTGAGCGCACACATGCACAATTTTGTGTATAATTCCATTGTATATTTATGTGTTATACAGTTTTTCCGCATTTGGCCAGCGTGGTAGACTATGATATAATATATGGGGGATATATGTGGGTTGATAATGTTGATGATACAGTTTTTAAAGTTCTTAAACACAACTCGACATTGTATCTATACTAATATTATAAAGCTGAAGAGTTTGTTTGTTTGTTTGATTGAACGCGCTAATCTCAGAAACGGTCCTATTTTAATAATTCTTTCAGTGTTAGATAGCCCATTTATCGAGGAAGGTTATAGGCTATAATATTATTCCCGTATTCCTATGGGAACGGGAACCACGCGGGTATAACCGCGCGGCGTCAGCTAGTATATCATAATACATACAATGTCAAGTTGTGTGTTTAAGAACTTTAAAATATGTGTATTTACGTACGTAGGTATTATTAATTGTAAATAACTTTCTTTCTTTGCTATGCGATTCACTGCAATAAGCCGCTTTTGTTTGCCTCAGTTATGATGCGCTAGTGACTAAATAATCTTTATTATTAATCTTTGGATTAGTCTCAAATAGTCTTTGCACAGAAATCAAATATACCTAATACTAAAGTAGGACGTAATTTGAACTTTGTATTTAGTTGAACTTTGGAATACAATATAGTCGGCATTGAATTCTTCTAAGCAAAAAACAAACTTGTTGGTTAGGTAGGTACTTACTTAGATACATTATAATTTGTTAGGCGTAGGATGAAAATCCACACCCATTTCGGTTTCTACACGACATCGTACCGGAACGCTAAATCGCTTTGCGGTATTTCTTTGATTTTCCCACACTCTGTGGCAGGCCATCAGTTTTGTTAAATCTATACTTATATTAATAATATTATTATCTAATATATAAAATTCTCGTGTCGCGGTGTTCGAACTTGAACTCCTCCGAAACGGCTCGACCGATTTTGATGAAATTTTTTGTGCATATTCAGTAGGTCTGAGAATCGGCCAACATCTATTTTTCAAACCCCTAAATCCTAGGATAGGGTAGTGGTAGGGTAGGGGTATGTTATAGGGATAGGGTAGGGGTAGGGTAGCGGTAGGGTAGGGGTAGGGTAGGGGTAGGGTAGGGGTAGGGTAGGGGTAGGGTAGGGGTAGGGTAGGGGTAGGGTAGGGGTAGGGTAGAGGTAGGGTAGGGTAGTGGTAGGGTAGGTTTATAGTATAGGGATAGGGTAGGGGTAGGGTAGTGGTAGGGTAGTTGTAGGGTAGGGTAGGGTAGTGGTAGAGTAGAGGTAGGGTAGGGGTAGGGTAGGGGTAGGGGTAGGAGTATGGTAGTGTAAGGTAGGGATAGGGAAGAAGTGCAAATAAATAAATTAATAAGTCAAAGCGAAGCTTGAGCGAGTCCGCTAGTAACATTATAACAATATTACTATGACATTGTAACGGCCCGACATTCGATAAAACTGATCGTGTGTTGGTCGCAATAGGTTGGTCGCCGATAAAACTGATCGACTGATGTCCTGCACATCATGCCGACGATCAGTTTTATCGGCTATCGGTAGGGTAGCCGATAAAACTGATCGATTGAAGGGTCGAGTCTTTGGCGCTTCAGGCATGTGAGATTACTAGATCGTCAGTGGCTGACATTAATTTACTACTGCAATTTCATCTCTTCTATATCTGACTATCTAAACATCAGCCAAGCGAAAACTTCTCAAGTGCTTAACGAAGCTTTTCTATTAGGTAGATTAGACCATTGATACAAACGTAGTGGAGTTTTCGACGGCCTCCGTGGCGCAGTGGTATGCGTGGTGGATTTACAAGCCGGAAGTTCTAGGTTCGATCCCCGGCTAGGCCGATTGAGATTTTCTTAATTGGTCTGGCTGGTGGGAGGCTTCGGCCGTGGCTACCATCCCACCGGCAAGACGTACCGCCAAGCGATTTAGCGTTCCGGTAAGATGCCGTGTAGACACCGTAATGGGCCCCATTGACGGTCAATTATTCTCACGTTTCTGCAGTGAAAATGGCAGCACCCACGCGGCTCAAGTTGAGCCGTCATGTACGCAATGACCAACACACGATCAATTAAAGTCGTGGGTGCTACAGAAACGTGAGAATAATTGACCGTTTGTGGCTAGCATTAGGGGTGTGGATTTACATCCTCCTCCTAACAAGTTAGCCCGCTTCCATCTTAGATTGCATCATCACTTACCATCAGGTGAAATTGTAGTCAAGGGCTAACTTGTAAATAATAAAAAAAAAGTAACGACCATCGTAAGAACAGTTGATTCAACATATTATGTTAACAATTTATCATAATTAGTACCGTTCTTTTATCTGTTAAACATAAGCATTCGTTTACCTAACAAGTTATACTAAAAATGTTTACCAGATTACCACAGTGGTTATGTAACGTAAGCATAGACTGCTATAATTAACTTAATGTTAACCGGTTTCAGACTTGAAAATAATTTGGGTAATGGTCAGCGTTTTGTGATTCTTTTGAGCGATATATTGACGGACGCTAAAAGTGATGCAATTTAGCTTCAAAAAATGGTTTTACGGGAAATTGCATAACCCTTAGCTTAAGGTCGCTTATCAGCTTAATGCAAGCGTACAGTAAAATTATATAAACACTAAGAGAATTCCGCAACTTCGTCCGAGTTGAATTCTTAAGTTGAGACTTTAGGAGACACATACCTAGATAATAATAATTTACGAGTACATTCTTGTGTTTTTTTACCCAAGAAGTGTTATGTTTTTCGCGCGTATCTTGTATGTATGTATGTATGTATGTAATATTCTTTATTACCTCATATCTTCCAATCCGCCGGACGGATTTTCGTAATTGAGATATCGTTATTGTAAAAGTAACGGGGTACCTGCGATCATTACTTTCGGAGCTACAGTTATTTAAAGTGTCAGATTTGCGGCGCTGCCGCGGATCCCTGAAAAACGCGCCATAATATGATCGTTAGATTTGTATGGGCGTTCTAACAAAATTACAAATATCTTTGTTATTTGTGCGTTTATGTTTATAGTTCAAATATAAAAAAATGTAACATTTAATATAAGGAAGCTAAAACTGTATGAATTTTTATCTAATTACGATAAAAGATTTTTAATATATTTTAAAATTTTATAATCTTATTTAATTTAATACTAACTTCTAAATTTCAGGCTAAAAATCATTGCAAGAAACCAAGATTAGGTTGCCTGGGAGAAATCGCTTCTTAGCGATAAGGGCGCCTATTGTACCTGTTTTTATTTAACCGAACGAACCCAGGACTTTGTGATCCAAAGCCACTAGACCACAGAGGCGACGAGCGGGATCAACGCACCTGACATAACAAAGCCAAAGAAACATTGTCGTGAAAGTGCCAATGCACTACTTTTTGTTGCATTTGATCACATTAAAATGGATTGCCAGTCACTGCTCAGCATGCTTACGTAAAACCCTTTTTATTATCTTTTTGAAAAAAAACAAAGTTTTGTTTATAATAGCACTAGCGGACGCCCGCGACTTGGTCCGCGTGGAATTTAGTTTTTCACAAATCCCTCGGGAACCATGGCTTTTTCCGGGATAAAAAGTAGCCTATGTGTTAATTCAGGCTATAATATATCTCAATACCAAATTTCAGCTAATTCGGTTGAGTAGTCGAGGCGTGAAAGTGTAACACGTCACGGCTTATTGACAATATCGGCGCAAATATCAAAGTCGAAGTTCGTTCACTTCTAACAAACATAGGATCACAGAATACATAGTAAGGATGACCTACCCGCCAGCTCCTGTTGCAGAAGCGTGGTTCCTCCTGGCTCTGTTGTGGGTCTTTAATAAAAAGCTGATGATTATGCAGGAAACGAAAGAAATACAAATACAAATACAAATACAATCCTTTATTTGCTGATACAGTTTACAAGGTCTTAACAAATAAATATAATCTGTTCTGTATCACGCCCGATTGGCATGCAAAATATTATATTAGTTTCAGTTACAGTTAATATTATGTCATTCCAGAAATTACTTTTAATAATGAATAGAAGAACAATATTAATTAATTTGAAAAAAAGAAAATACAAATAAAAAAAAATAAAAATAAAAAAAAAACTTCGTCAATTTACGTGACAAT
This sequence comes from Bicyclus anynana, assembly GCF_947172395.1. NCBI lineage: Eukaryota > Metazoa > Arthropoda > Insecta > Lepidoptera > Nymphalidae > Bicyclus > Bicyclus anynana. The sequence continues at coordinate 11,145,666 of NC_069102.1, read as the reverse complement.
TTATGTTCGCTCCTAAGTAAATAGTATTCATTACATTTGATATCCCTTATCATTACTCTCTTTCATCATTTCAAAGGAGCCGATTATTATTTCAGGCGACTCGTTAAAACAACATTAGATACAATTGCCATTAAAAACAGTCGACCGCTTTCATTGTAGAGAAATTTGGAAAAGGAGATTTTAGCGAACGCCCCGATTTCTATCTATACTTATAATAAAACAGGTCGAATTCTATACGTTTATTCGCAATTTGAGATTTTACTTATACCATTTGTAACAACAATCGTTAGCGTGGCATAACGGACGACAGCGCCATCTAGACTTCCTCTTTGGATTAGTGGTTAGATCTATACTTAAAATACGAATTCTATACATTTTGTACATTCTGCACATTGAAGATATTTTAAAAAAAATTGTTGGGGAATATGTATAATCGATACTGAAGCTAAAAATATTTTTTTTTCGATTTTTTGTCTGTCTGTCAGTCTGTCCGTGTTTTTTGTTATTCTTTATACCTATTCTCATAGTCATATACAAAAATAAAATCATTAAAATCAGTCGAGCCGTTTCCGCGGAGTGCGATTATAAAAACTCGAGATAAATATAGTAGTAATAAGTCTAATATTAAATTTAAATTAATTCTTGATGTTCAAGGTCGCGATGAAACAGGAAAATATAAATTAAAAAGTATTTAAATTGATATTAACACTTGCCGTTTATCATAATCTGAATTGTGTGTGTGTGAAGTCACGTACGTGTAGAGGCCACATTTTAAGTGTGCCTGTATTAAAACTTAACAGTAGCTTAGCGGTTGTTAATTAGCTAATTAAGTATTTTTGTTTTATTAAAACTGTTCATTAATCACAAATCCCGATCTTTTTCATTCACACATACCGATTAATGATTACAAAACAATCATGCTTTAAGATTGTTTTGCGATTTTATGCTATTCATTCAATTTAGTTGTCTTTTTTTCGAGTTAAATATAACTAAGTAGGTATTTGTTAAATTACTTCTCCTGTTGTGGAAGATTATTAATTGATGTGGCATTCATACTTTTTGTCCGTGTTCTCGAAGTATCATGCAAAAAACTTAAAACGGATTTTATTAGTCTGGTACCTTACAGTTTGGTACCTACTTTTGGTTAAGCATTCCACTTAAAATATAACATTAAGTAAAATAAATACTATTTAAAATAAAGGGCAGAGGTACCGACTAGCCACTTTCAGACTGATAGGAGTTCCTTGAAAAAAAGACCTATTTTTTTGCTAGGACCTCATGATCCTCAGAGCCAAACAAGTTAACCACTAATCCAAAGAGGCAGTTAACATTTTTAAACAACAATTAATAAAATGCGTATTATTATATTTTATTTAAACCTGTTCTTTATTCGCTTTTTGTGATAAACATAAAAAATAATACAATTGAATTTTAATTTATATTACATAAATAGGCAGGCGACAATCAAATAAAAAAACCGCAGTTTGTCTGTATAGATAGTGAAAATATATAATTAAAGTCATGTATAAAAATAACAATTTATTTATTTTTGACTTTCTTTTTGTTTTCTAATCAGCCCCTGTAGCCACGTCGATTCTCATTCTACGATCGCAAACGCTTCGAAAACTAGAAAAGTGTATGGGAATGACATTTGCTGCACAGGTTACGTGATCAAGATCTGTCAATCCCATACATTTTTCTAGTTTTCGAAACGTTTGCGATCGTAGAAAGGGAATCGACGTGCCACTTGGGTACAGGGGCGGTTCTTTACTTTTCTGCAACATACCAAGATTTTTATTATTTTCTGGTTGTATAATTCGCTACATAACTGCTTAATACGTAAATTCGTTCGCAAGCAAACGCTAAGTCGTTATAGAAGTGTAAAAAAAAACTTAATAACCTTCAATACAATAGGCGTGTAATATAATTTGTATTGCGTGTTTGTAATGCTATATTATGTTGTTATTATATTTAATATTAGTTCGCCGTGCGTGTACTCTGTACAGTCAGCTATGAAATAATATATATTACTAGCTGACGCCTCTCGGTTTTACCCGCGTGGTTCCCGTTTCCGTAGGAATACAGGGATAATATATAGCTTATAGCCTTTCTCGATAAATGGGCTATCTAACACAGAAAGAATTTTTCCAATCGGACCAGTAGTTCCTGAGATTAGCGCGTTCAATCAAACAAACTAACTCTTCAGCTTTATAATATTAGTATAGATTTTTTGTAGTACTATCGTCATAATACACTTGAAACTTTTTTAAAAGGGTCTTAAATTGTTCATTAGCGTTCTACTAGATTGAAAAAAAATATGAGAGACCGATTCGAGACATGAACACATAACAATTTTAATATTTAAACATTTTTTGGGTTCCGAATATACGTAGAAACGTAGAACAAAAACGGAACCCTTATAATATCACTTGCGCAGATAGGTACACATATCAATTGGTGTGACCCAAATACAGGGATGTATCGTGAAAAGCTAAAATTTTAATATGCACTTAAGGGGGGTAAGATGGAAAGTAGAAAAAGAAACTTGTACAAACTTCGTCGTATGATACATCAAATGAAAGGTCTTGATAAGAGTATTTTAAGAATATTTTTTTTGGAATAAAATAAAAATACTTTTCAAGTTATTTATACAATTGACTTTTTCTCCGAAAATACTGTATCTAAAAATAAGCCATACCTATAAATATATAAATACCACCATACCTATAAATTATCTTTTTTCAAAGAAAAATAAATCAATCTAAACCCAACCCTTATATATTATCCCCGTATTCTCACGGGAACTGGAAAATATAATCGCTTAAATACGAAAACTTAATATGTTCTAAAATGATCTTTAATGATTGCAGATATACTGTTGTTGTCGAAATAATGTTTAGAGTTGTTTATAATGTATTGGATGACCTTCTGACAAAGACCCCTCCGGATACACAAATTATGTCCCCGTTCATTGACCTATCAGCTTAGGATGGTAATATAGCATAGTCGATTGGACACTTAACTCTCGTTGAAATTGTTCCCTGAATAATGGAGATGTACAGCTGAAAGGGCTACCTATATTTAGAGTACTCTAAAATTTATATCATGTCCAAAACAATAACAAAATTTTATGATTTTTAAGTTAGGTATATTGATTTTTCTAAAATATACAAAAATCCCTACTTCAATGCGATTTAGTCGTATATGTTGGGAAAATACATAAGCGTTAACTTTCTATTCGGAAATTATTTTTAAATAGTTGGTCTAAAGAAACTTAATAGTTTTAATTTTTTTAATTAATACTTCCGGGTCATCGATCTCCTATCAAACAGTGGATGCACAATCAGCGAACAAAAAAACGTCCTCACTCAATGAGTGCCATACACAACTTCTTGGCACTCAATTGAAGTAGTTGCATTTGCAAAAACAACCTTAACCTTAACGTTCAAATTGCTCTGAATTTGGGATTTTATTGAATGTTGCTATATTTAAAGGTCTTTAGGAATAATTTTCTAAAACTGTCAAAGCAAAATTGGCCAGTTTTAAGTGATATTTTCTACATAATTGTGCGTCTTTTTTATATTATAAGAGGTCAACGTTCCAGGTACATTTAATAACCAGTTGTTTATAATATATGACAGGTTTAATAATCCCCAGTTAAAATGTTTAATTAATCATAAAACCTAATAGCTTGCACACTTAACTATTAGCTACTTATATCTCTAAGGATCTGTACGCTGTTGAAAATATAAATTTAGTTCAGGGTACGTCTACAAACCAATTAACACCGTTAAAAGGATGACGAAAAACATTAAGTTAAGAATCCAAGACGCAAGATGGAAGGTACATATTATATCCAACAATATTTTATACTATAGTCTGGCAAGTTCGTTGATGACACTCCCATGATATGCGGGCGACGGGGGGAAAGATTGCGCGGGCGTGAAATCGCGGGGAAGTGAGGTGCATCAGTCGTGGGTTTTTCATTCATCGCTACACGACCCCCGGCCTGCGCAGACCATCGGGAGTGTTACGAACGAAGTTGTCAAGCTATAAATCTTTGCATATATCTACAAATTAGGTATTTTAGGAACGAATGGCTGAATCGATCTGGGTGAAATTTGGCACAGAGATAGATTATAATCTTAAATCCTACCTATCTAAGTATACTAATATTATAAAGCTGAAGAGTTTGTTTGTTTGCTTGAACGCGCTAATATCAGGAACTACTGATCCGATTTGAAAAAATATTTCAGTGTTAGATAGCCTATTTATCTAGGAAGGCTATAGGCTATATATTACCCCCATATTCCTACTGGAAAATGATACGGGGCCCCCGGACTACAGGCCCCTTACGTGTGAATGCAAAATTAGTAAAATGCAGGTAATTCACAATCTCTTTTTTTCCCTGAGTCCAAAATTTTTATATTTTGTTAAATTGTTAAGTATATTATATAATATTGTTGATTAATGTTTTGTATTTTAATTAGTAATGTTTTCTTTTTTTTTCTCTTTCATGTTATTTTTGTTGTAGTTTGTAATTTTGTTTGTAATTACCTATTATTATAATGTATATTTTATAGCCTGGGAAGACGAACTGGGCAACTGTAATGTCTTCCCGGGTATTGTTTAAGTAAATAAATAAATAAAAGTTGGAAACATATGTTAAGTCACTGTCATATTTATTTTAAGCGAGCATTTTTGTTTCTTTTGTGATAAATTTTTACCCTTCATTTCGGCCCCCAAACTAATTTTGATACAGGACCCCTCACAGACACGTTACGTAACTGTACGGGAACGAGAACTACGCGGGTGAAATCGCGCGGCGTCGACTATACTATAAATAAAGTAGTAGACTATTTCATTTATAGTTTGTATCACCACTTAAGCAATTTTTTTTATCATGATCGTACATTTTATCGAGTTATTGTAACAATGGAATTGAATAAAAACAAATTGTCTGCGATCATCTTGAATGACAAGCGTAATTGAATAAAAATCATGTAATCTATCTATACTTATAATAAAACTGTAGCAGGTCCAATTCTGTACTTTGAAGATATAATAAATTTTTTTGTATGGGGACATTATATAATCGATACTGAAGCTAAAAATATTTTTTTTTCGATTTTTGTCTGTCTGTCTGTTCGTGTTTTTTTGTTATTCGGGCATCACGCTGAAACTACTGAATGAATTAAAATGAAACTTGGCACGGTTTAAGATCATAATACAGAAAAGGTTATAGGATACTTTTTATTGCGAAAATAAAATAAGAAGGGGGTGAAATAGGGGTTGAACGTTTGTATGGAAAGTCCTTCATTATTAGAGTTACAGTTTTAAAAAATTTGTTCATAAATCATAAAAAAAAATACGAAATAAAATGTAATTCAAATATTTTTAAAATTCAACCCCTAAAGTGGTGAAACAGGACTTGAAAGTTTACATTGATTTTCACGCGGACGAAGTCGCGGGCGTCCGCTAGTTAGTAAATAAAATACATGCTTAGATATTTATAGAGGAACCTTGATTGTTTTTGTTATCGTTTTAAATTTTTTGATACCAACAGCTAGTTAATTAATTACAATATAAATGATATGATGAGCCCCGAAAATATGTGAAATATTGTAGATAGGTAGGTATTTGTATATGAACATTTTTTTTTTGGTCTTGTTTTTGCTTTAGTCTGTGTCAATACTATTTTTTTTATTAAAATGACTTTTGTTTAATAATAATTTGTTTATTTCTGGTTGAACAGACATCGTTTGGAAACATACATGCTGAATATTTAAATAGCTGTACTATTTAAAAACAATATTCAGAACACATACCTGTTACAAGTAAAAGCAATTTCAGTTATTCCAAAATAAATATTTCTTCAATAACTTAACTTAAAATACCTACCTATAATATTACTTTTAATAACTTTGATTGTGAATCAAAAATTAATATTATACCTACTTAAAAAGGTAAGGAGGTATAATATTAAGTTCTATTTTTGTTCGTTTGTTACGATTTAACTTAAAAAGTACTCGACAGATATTTAAAACTATACATCTTCATCAAGTAATCTATATTATACTAATCCCCGTATTCCTACAGGAATGGGAATTACGCGGGAGAAACTGTGAAGTTATTACTAGTAATTCTTATATATTGAGAAGAGTAGAATTATAAAAGTGAAATTTGAATTGGGGATGTCACTTACCGTTCCCGTTCATAGTGTTGTCCTGTTTATCGATCTTTATGATTGGTAAATCGGCGTCGAAGTCCGAATCGATGTCTATAACATGCACCTCACTAAAATCACTCGCGTGTGTTTCGTTTGGCGATGGCATTGCTACTAAGCGTAAGCTAATTTCATTTCACCTCGCTCGTGGACTCACTTGAGGTCAAATATCAATACATAGTTTAATAACTATTGTACCAACAGCTATTATTGAATCTTTACTATTAAACATTGAACAGTTTGTTTGTTTGTTTAGTTGTTTGCGCTAATCTCATCATTTTTGTGTTGGACCATAATTATAAACCTATTAGTAGATGCCGCGCGGTTTCACCCACGTGGTTTCCGTTCCCGTAGAAATATAGCCTTCCTCGATAAATGGGCTATCTAACACTGAAAGAATTTTTGTAATCGGACCAGTAGTTCCTGAGGTTAGCGCGTTCAAACAAACAAACTCTTCAGCCTTATAATATTAGTATAGATTCGGCTCACTGTTTAACACGGGTCTCTTCTCAGAATGAGAGGGGTTAGGCTTTACGGATTAGCAGACTTCTCACACGAGAATTAAGAAAATTCTCAGTGTCAAAATTGTGATATCAGCTGAATATCAGTGCTGTATGCTCCAGCAATTGGATTGGATCATGCAAAAATGCTGAGCTGGTACCTATTAAAAGGTTGTGCCAAACATGACAGTATGGTGTTTGATGCTTCTGCTACTTAAGTTTTTCTTGCCTTGCTCAAGTGGTTAAGGCATCGGTCGCTGTATCGGTGCTTCGGCATTGTGTGTGGTTTTAAGATAAGCGTTTTTTCTTTCTCTCTTCTTTCTTTTTGCATCAAAGGGCGTGGGTTCAATTTCCAAAACTGGAAAATATTTGTGTGATGAGCATGGGTGTTCTCCAGTGTATGGGTGTGTTTATACATTATACAGGATGTCCCGTAAATATTACGACATCCTTTATAAGGTTATAGCTGACATTAAGGCTTAAGCCTTCAGTGGAGTTTAGTCATACCATGTGCTGAAGAATTAATTAAAATTATTTAAACGTTGATTTTATACTTGGTAGTTATTGTTAAATAGTTGTTTAAAGTTTAAAGTTTGCAGTAGAAAAAACGAAACTTTCATTTATTCTACAACTATTCAAAAATAATTGCCAAGCTTGCCAAGTATAAAATCGACGTTTATGTAATTTTTCTGCACATGGCATGACCTAATTGCACTGACGGGACTTTTCGGGACATCCTGTATAAGTATTTATGTGTAGTATATAAATATCTATAGTAATATTATAAAGCTGTAGAATTTATTTATTTGAACGAGTTAATCTCAGGAACTTCTGGCCTGATTTAAAAAAAATATTTCAGTGTTAGATAGCCCATTCATCCGTATCCTTACGGGAACGAGAACCACGCTAGTAAAACCGCGCGGCGTCAGCTAGTATTTAATAAAATCTGCTATCTTAGTACCCATAACACAAGCTACACTTACTTTGGGCACAGTAGATATAGTGCTTTGGGGCTAAATAGTGATGTGTGTATTTAAGTATATAAAAAAAAAATAGGTTGAACTTTTATAAGGGATTCCACACGGACGAAGTCATGGACGTTCGCTAGCTAATTGTATTATTAATATTGTAGCTACTAAGTTATTAGTCCTGCGTTTACAGTCTCTAGTGAGTTTTATAACTATGTACCTAATTGTGTACAGATACGTTTTCCCTGAGCGCAAACGTTTTGCCTTTGTTTTATAGGTTTATAATATGTTTTAAAGTCTCCTGAGACTACTTTTTCCCCGTAAGTAAAATATCTGGGCTAGAAATGGACATAATAGATCAGGACCTTTGGGGCTTCAACCCGACCTCATAAAGCAAAGATTTTATACTACTAGATATGTCACAGTGCATCATTTTGATGCTTTTTTTACATACGTACTTTTCATTAAGCAAATAAATGAAGGAATAATATTAATAGTAATAAGTATCCTTTGTTTGTGTTTTAAACTTATTGATTTCGCGACCCCAATACAGGTTAAAAACTTCTACTGACCCCCTTGTCAGATGAATTTATAATTTAAAAGGCCACTATACGATATTGATTTTATTTATGTTGATACTTTTACTTATTAAATTACTAGTTTATTAGGAAGATACCTTTGATATCTTTACTGAAATTTGATAGCTTTACTTGTATAACGAGGGGACGCCCGCGACTTCGTCCGTGCGGAATTCAATGTAAATTTTCAAGCCCTATTTCACCACTTTAGTGTTTGATTTAAAAAAAAATTACATTATATTTCGTATTTTTTTTTATGATTAATGAACAAATTTTTAAATCTGTAACTCTAAAAATGAAGGACTTTCCTTACAAATTTTCAATCCCTATTTCACCTTCTTCGTATTTTATTTTCGCAATAAAAAGTATCCTATAACCTTCGTATCCTATATCCGTATTATGGTCTGAAACCGTGCCAAGTTTTAGTTAAATTCATTCAGTAGTTTCAGCGTGATGCTAGTATAATAAAAAAACACGGACAGACAGACAGACATACAAAAATTCGAAAGAAATATTTTTAGCTTCAGTACCGATTATACCCCCAACAAAAATATTCAAAATATCTTCACCATATAGAATGTACAAAATGTACAGAATTCGTATTATAAGTAGAGATTCTAGATGGCGCTAGTAGTAATCTATGCCACGGTAACGTTTGGTGTTACAAATGGTATAAGTAAAATCTCAAATTGCGAATAAATGTATAGAATTCAACCAGTTTTATTATAAGTATAGATATAGGTAAATTATTAGAAAGCTCTTAAATTATTGGTACCATTCGCCACTTTATGCTTGTGTTAATTGTTCTCACTAAATTGAATTTTAGTTTGTTTTCCTTCTGCATGCAACCCTAACCCTAACCTAAGGTTTTGACCGATCCACAGATTGAAAAACACTATTACACTATAATAGCTAGCACTGTTTTAAAATATTGTATGGGTTAGGCACAACGACGATATTTTGAACGTAGGTACGGTTAGGTGCAATGTATTCAAATAGGAAAACAAAACAACAAAAGTAGAACTTGTTGCATCTGTAAATAACCCGTACATAATCAGAAATACAACATGGTTGCACATTTGCGATGTCTATTTATTCTCAATCTAGAGAAGGTCATTTGCAATATTATTATGTTAATCATTAAGGGCAACCTTTATTATGTTATAAGCATCATCATAATTTAATGGTCTCATGCAAGGCCAATCCTCTTCCTAAAAGGAGAGGGAATTTGAAGCTTCTACCCAACTCACTGCTTCAATTCGGAATGGTGAGCTTATGGAAATATTTGAATCTGTACATTGAAGTATCGTGCCTTAGAGGAGTCCTGTATCAAAATTAGTCGTTGGGGGGAGGGGGGGGGGGGGGGAGAGAGGGGGACAATAGACGAGCGCTAAATCTTGAAAAATATCTTTAGTTTTTTAATTTAAAAGTTATTTTAAAAGTTTTTTTATTAGTTTTATTTTAAAAGTATTTGCTTTTTTACTTTTGTCATTTCTGCAGCTTTTTTAGGTTTTTTCCTGAGAAGCACCACCAGATTGGGTAATTTTGTAGATTACTTTTTACAATTTTTTGCTATCACACGTAAGGGGCTTCTATAGTCCGGGTGCCCCGTAGCATTGATACGGCTGTTACTGAGCTGATTTTGTAATCAGATGGTCACCGAGGCAGGGGAGTGTATTACCACAACTTTCCCAACTCTAGACTGCTACTTAGAATTCCTTGAAAGAAAGACATTCTAGATATTTCGTAGCCAAGGACAAGGACTCGAACCTTTGAAACCTCATGATTGTTATTGATTTTAAAATTTCTTTAGCCAATGGAAAGCTTATCAGTGAAAAACATACACTATGTTCGGGGCCGGAAACTACCTGGGTGACACCGCGAGGTCTCCGTTAGTAGCCAAATAAGTACTTATACATTTAGTAGGTCAGGATTCAAGGCAACCTTTGCCTTAGCAGATCATGAACCAACTCGGTCTTAAGGTCAGGGAGAGTGAGAACTGAGAATACGCCTCAGATATGTACACGTATTATCACACTAATATAATAAAGGCGAAAGTTTGAGTGTAAGTGTGTTTGTTTATTCCTCCTTTGCGCTGCGACTACTGAAGTAATTTGGCTGAAATTTGGAATGGAAATAGATTTTACTCTGGATTAACATATAGGAAAAATACATAGTTCCCGCGGGATTTGTGAAAAACTGAATTCCACGCGAAAGAAGTTGCGGGCGTCCGCTAGTAATACCTAAACTACAAGGAATCAAAGAGGTATTTCTTATCTATATTTTTACAGAGTATTAAATTACTTAATTGACATAATAATAATTAATTAAACAATGACTTCATTATTTATTCATTAGTCATTTATTTACAAGATTCTTCTATACGACCTGTAAGTAATGTTGTTGCTTAAGTATGACACAGTATTTAAATAGCATCCTAGGAATTTCCTTCCATTTTTTTAACTATTAAATGGAAAGATTTTCACCTTTCACTATTCACCTATGTTAAACCGTCCGTCTATCTGTCTGTCGTCCAAAATAGAATAACTACTTATAACAATTTTTTTCAGCATCGACGAACATCATCATTCTGAACGGAGAGCACGGATCTCCTTTCAAAATGGGAGGGGTTAGGCTAATAGTCCACCTCGCTGACCCAATGCGGATTGGCAGACTTCACAAACGTAGAAAATTAAGAAAATTCTCAGGTATGCAGGTTTCCTCATTCCTTAACCGTTTGATTATAGGTAATTTCTTAAAGTGCACATAACTTAAAAGTTGAAGGTGCATGTCCTGCAAAGGATTCGAACCTACACCCTCCGAATCGAAGGCAGACTTCATCTAGGCTATCACGGCTTTTTAAAACGAGTTTTGTTTTGCTACAATGATGAAAATTTAGTTGTTTTTGTTGTAAACATTGTATTATTTAGTATTTATTATGTAGTACGTAGTACATAGTAATTCAATTGTTGTAATCTTTTTTTTTCATCTCGTTTTGCATCTGATTAACTCTAACAACTAGTTATTACCTACCATTGCAACTGCAATTGGAAGGCTCGTACCGTAATCGACTGGGTTATATAACAACCGTCGTAAGAATTTATCTAGTCTATACTTGCGACTCGTCTCGTCCGTCAAGGCTTTTAGTTGTAAACAGGTAATAATAGGTAACTACAGCCTACAATATGGGTATCAAGTTAAAAGTGATTAGACATCAAGTGCGTTCCACCCTAGGCTCTATCTTTGCTTTTTTATACCATCAGGCAGTCAAGCGATTGTTTACGATTATACTATGTCAGCATTATGACTATGTGTCAGCTGTTATGCCGTTAGCGCTGCAGGCATGTGAGCTTACTTGATCGTCAGTGGCTGACATAACGAAAAACAAAGTGAAATATAAGTATATTTTATTTGTAGATCTAATTATACGACTATAGTTTGGTATCACCTAATAAATTCATTATTTTCATACAAAATTAGTTTATTACCTTCTTGGGTATTTTTTACATTTTTCCGAATATCGTTTTTTTAAAGCTGCTAAGTGTCAGAGCAAAGAGTGGACATCTTCACCATCCATCACAGGTCCATCACAGGTCCACCGAAGCGAAGATTGGCAGATGTGATACTCCTCAACCCTTGACCTTCACTAGGCCTTCGTAAGCGCGATGATGACCTATGTAATACTCTGAAATTAGTTTACTAAGATGTGGTTCTCCTTGTGGGCACGCGCTTACCGCTTATTTAGTCAGCGGGCTTATACCCACGTTTAGTCAGGGCGGGTATGAAACCATAAAATGAACTATGGTAGGAGAGCCCATGATACTAAAGGTGTACTTACATGAGCGATTTGTAGATTACATGATAAGAAGAATAAACTACTTAATAAGGCAAGAAAACTGCAGACTACAAATAATTAGGGCTGGCTGAAATCCTCAGAAAATATATTAGAATATAGATCTTTTGCCGCAAAGCTAAGTGACTGGCTGTTGGGGGTTTCAAATATTAATACTAAGCCGAAGAAAAATAAAAAAAAATAGCTATCAACGCAGTGCGGCGTGTTGTCAGTGTCACAAGCAGAATAATTCACTGTCTTTGACATATGCTAGTTGACATATACTAGATTAAGATTCTAATGGTGGATATCATACAGTAGATACCTAGATGACATTTCTCAATTGATTTGATGTTTATTTTAATAGATTGATAATAAAGACTTAAATAGTGAATACGCCACAAGAGCTGACTAAGTATAAGTACGGGAAAAAACCAAGATGTCTTAATTTGAAAAAAAAAGTATGTAAACGAACAAACAAACCTATATATATTGCAGTGGCGTAGTTCTGTGTTGTTACCTGCGTATTGCGTAGCTATAAATGTGTCTGTAGCTAGATACTACCTAGTAATTAGTTCAAGCTTGTTCACTTAGCCATGTACATGAGATGCGGAATACGTAACGGAAATACACCTATCAAATTAATGTCTCTTCCACGCTATGAAAAAAAGGAAATAACATATAACTTGCCTCTAGTTACTTAGTACTAAGAAGGGAAGAGAAAAAGTTTTCTTCGGGACTTGACGTTTTGAGGCACTGGGAAACTAGCCTGATTATAATTGATTGTACCCATAACACAAGCTGCTCTGTATGCTTACTTTAAGGCTAGATAGTGATGTGTATTGTTTAAGTATATTTATTTATTAAAAAAAAAAAAAAAAAATTTTACGCATTGGCGTATCTAGGATTACTTCCTGGGGTGGGCCTGGGGTGGGTCCACATGTTACTAACCAGAGTCGACACTCAATATAAAAATTTCGTTAACAATATATTTTGTAGACGCAGAACTCTGATATGACTCGACTTAGTTTATTATTTTTTCTTTGTATCTAGGTTAGGTGTCCGAAAATGTCTTAATATATTTTTCAAAATCCTTATTACAGGTTTTTCTTTATTATAAGTTGTAATGCTTATTATTTGATATTTTAAATGATATTTTGTGTAAATTTATTAGTATATCTGAATTATCATAGAATTTCAAATCGGTAGCCCAGTATCCTAGGGTGGGCACTGGACCATTCTTGGGTGGGCCCGGCCCATCCGCTATATACGCCTATGTTTTTACGATAAACGGCTTCACTCCTTTGAACGAATTCGGCATCATACAAACTATTTTAAACATGGTGAATTAAGGCTATTTACCACCTGTCACTTGACGCAAAAGGGCATTAATAACGTAATAACTTTAAATAGTAAAAAACTAAAAAACACGCTTTTAGCACGCAATAAAAATTACACATATTAGATTTAAGTCACGTGACTATTTTTTTCGTATTCCTGACAGCAAACCCTTTCATTTGATATCCATATCATGGGGGTGGATTTCAAACAGCCAGTCAGCCATCTTGGGGATGCCGCCATATTGGATTTGTAATGACGTTTCTTAGCTAATTATGTATTGTCATCAGAACTCAGAGCGTGAGAACATCAAAATTTCATCCTAATCGAAAATCGGGAAGTGGGTCAAAATATAAACGGTGTAAAAAAAACAAAGACCTGTTTTAAATCGAAGTGAGTCTGTAGTCGGGTTATCTACTTGGTCCGTCAATTATAAGTATTAAAAAAAATACACTCAACCGAAGCCGCAAGCAATAGCTAGTCACTATAAATGCCAGTAAAAATTAACATAAGTACACGAGTTAGGTATTAATAAATATTCTAAAAGAAGCTTTATGTAAAACCAGCAGACCATAAAAACAATAGGGTCCGTATACGGTCAGAAGAGGACAAAGCCGACGTAAAAGCTTAACGTTCTCAATGCAATAGCAATGTCAAGTCAAGGTAGGCTTAGGTCAACAGAGGTGTAACTTATTACGTGTTAGGGCGATGGCTCATTACTGCGTTGCGTTGCATCGTCGCAATGGATCTACTCATTGTATGCTACACCTGCGTTGCGTTGACAAACGACATCGCAGCGCAAGACTTGCCATACAAAACAAACGAGCTCTGTCCGTCGTCCGTTGAATTATCGTCGGCGACGACGCAACGCATACATTATGCGTTTGTCATCTATACTAGTAATATAAAAAGGTAAAGTTTGTTGTATTTTGGGTTACAATCTCTGGATATACTGAACCGATTATGAAAATTCTTTTACCACTAGAAAGCTACGTTTTTTATGAGTGTCATAGGATATTTACAGCCATGATAGCCCGGTGAATATGTATGACCTTTGCCTCCGATTCCGGAGAGCAATTCCGGACCGGATTCGTAGGACCGGATTCGTAGGTTCGAATCCGGTCCCGGGCATGCACCTCAAATTTTTCAGTTATATGAATTTCAAGAAATTAAATATCGCGTGTCTTAAACGGTTAAGGAAAAACATCGTTAGGAAACCTGCATACCTGAGAATTTTCTTAATTCTCTATGTGTGTGAAGTCTGTCGATCCGCATTGGGCCTTGTAGTAGACTATAGGCCTTTCTCATTCTGAGAGGAGACTCGTGCTCATCAGTGAGCCGAATAAGGGTTGATGAATGAATAAGGCTATATATTATCCCTGTTTTTCACGGGAACAGGAGCTACGCAGGTGAAACCGCGGGGCGTCGTCTAGTTTAAAATATAAAAGCGCCGACGCCACGACGTTGCAACGTAACGCCACGCACTACTGGGACACCGCTCTTACTTAAGATTATGTGTAGAGTATTATGATTATGTGAACATTCAAGTGATGACGTCTTTGTTGTTTCCTGTGACCTTGGTCTGTAGGTAACTTTATGGTGTGACGTAGATGTATATAGGTATTGTTTATAAACATGTTTGAAAAAATTTAAACTGTGGCGTTTTGTCGAATCTATACTAATATAATAAAGCTGAAGAGTTTGTTTGTTTGTTTGTTTGTTTGTTTGTTTGTTTGTTTGTTTGATTGAACGCGCTAATCTCTGGAACTACTGGTCCGATTTGAAAAATTCTTTCAGTGTTAGGTAGCCCATTTATCGAGGAAGGCTATAGACTATATATTATCCCTGTATTCCTACGGGAACGAGAACCACGCGGGTGAAACCGCGAGACGTCAGCTAGTTAGTAATAAAGCTTATGTAACGGCGTAAGGGGTATGACTATTAGTAATACGTGACTACGTTTCTCAAAATAAAATCTTTTTAATAAAAAAATTAAACCGACATCAAAGGCTAAAAAGCGAAAAATAACATCTTACTTTCTATTGATCGGTTTGAAAGCGGTGCTATGCCACCGTCAGTTCAGTGTCAGAGGTCCAAGCTCGCAATGTGCTGGCTTTAGCACTACTATCAGGGCCTCAGGGCGAGACTTTTACGGCGCCCTCCCATTGAAAAAATTGATTTATTTTTTACTAGCCCACGACTTCAGCAGCGTTTAATTTAATTTTTCACATATCCGGCATCTCGCTTGATGTCCTCGGTCCATTTAGTGGGGGGTCACAACTTGTGACACCATTCCACACCATTCTGCACCATTCTAGCACCTTGGGACCCTAATGTTCATCGGATCTTTGAGCTAGGTATGTGCCCTACCCATTGCCACTTCTACTTCGCAATTTGCTGAGCTATGTCGGTGACATTCGTACTTCTGCGAATATCCTTGTTTCTGATTCGTTGAAACTCCAAGCATAGCTCGCCCCACCTTCCCCGGAGTGACTTATTAAGCCTTAGCCTTCAAGTCTCAAGTCTATTTCTGAGCTTTCAAGTCTCAATCAAGTCTCGGATCCGTAGCTCAAAGGCTGGATCCTTTACTACCTGGCGCCCCTGGGCGGTCGCCCAATCGCACCCTACCCTAAAGCCGGTCCTGAAAACTCGAAATCGTTCCGGAATTCATTTTAATTACTATGTGTACGACATTTATTAAAATAAAAATAGTAAAAATGTTTATTTTTTTTCATTTTATTGTAAACTAGCGGGCGCCCGCGACTTCGTCCACGTGAAATTCAGTTTTTCACAAATTCCGCGTGAAACATTGATTTTCCGGGATTATAGGTAGTCTCTATATTATTCAATAACTTCCTCTATCTTTGTATAAGAGTCCCATTAAAATCGATTCAGCCGTTCCAAAGATTAATCCGGACAAACAGAAAGACAGTCAGACTGACTAAAATTGAAAAAAAAAGTTTTTTCTGTTTTGGTGTCGTGTATTAACTATAAGCAGCTTGGAAAACGAAGTAATCTTAAAATCACAGATATATACTTCAGTTTTATTTATATATGTATTACCATATTGATGATGGTAAATAAATAAATATTTTAAAGTCATTTTCAGACCAGTATTTTAAGTACCTAGTTTGGCGTTCCTGTATTACCTACTCGTATATATTTTAGACATTTTATATTGACGTAAATCGTCAGATAAAGTTTATTTATTAAGAAAATAAACACAATTACTTTTAAAACACACAAAGACGAGTAGGCATTTTAATAGTTGCAGAACAGGTATTATTGGATATATAATACATAATACATACATACACATTTCCTTTTAAGACAATATTATTATTAATGTTAATCTCAAAAACTTTATAATTTATTGTACCTATTTTAGTACTTACAAAGGCGTTTCTGTAATATTTAATTGAATGTTATTTCATATTGATATATATGTATTCTTAAGATAAAGTTACTTTTTTATTGAGAAAGAATACAATAAGGAACTTAAGCTAAGTTATCCTAATAACTATACAAATCATGCCCACGTGGCAAGAATACTGGCTGCATGTCCGCGCTGGACAGCCAGGCTGATCCTTTGCGCAAAAAATGAGCCAGCCCTTCTGTCACCAGTCGAGGCAACTAGCCGCGGTGATATGATTCGGTAAAATTTTTTGGCACTGCGTAATAATGTTACTTAATTTATTAAGTATTAAAACAATAGACGAGTAGGTATTTTAATACTTTGGTAATATTAATTAACCGATTAATATGTTAATGTTAGTTTAACCTTAAAATAAATTATATTCTAACAACTTAATGAGTGCGAGTCAAAACACGCACTTGTTTACTCACTGCAAACGGACTCCAAGGTTCGTAACTGGTTTAACAAGTTACATAACGTAACGTTACGTTACATAATGTTAAAGTTCAATTACATCTAAGAACCTACTAGAGCTTGGATGGTGTGCTTCGAATATTTCCATAAAGTGTTTTCATTAACTTCATTCATTTAGTTTGAGCATTCTACCACTGAACCACTGATGCAATCAGTGGGCGATGGAGCGAGCTATGCTTGGGCTTTCTCTGCGTGATCGAATCAGAAATGAGGAGATCCGCAGACGAACTAAAGTCACTGATATAGCTCAGCGAGTCGCGAAGCTGAGGTGGCAATGAGCAGGCCACATAGTTCGAAGAGCCGATGGACGTTGGGGTCCCAAGGTGCACGAACGGCGACCCCGCACCGGAAAGCGACCCCCACTAGGGAGCCGCTGGATGCTGGCGGCTCGAGACCGTTTTGTTTGGAAGTCCATGCAAGAGGCCTATGTCCAGCAGTGGACGTCCATCTGCTAATAATTATGATGATGATGAGGATTTAGTTTGAAGCGCCAACAATTCCAAGGAGACCTTAACACCTAGAGATCCGTTCCCATGGGTGTACGCGGATAAAATATAGCCTTTGATACTCACAGATAATGTGGCTTTCTATTGGGTAAAAAAATTGGTTGGTATGAATCTTCAATGGCTCAGTGGTGAAGGGGCCGCACTCATCACCGAGAGGTGGTGGTTCGATTCCCGTCCGGTGGTGTATTATCGTACCCACTCCTAACTCAGTCTTGTCAGATTAACTGGAGGGGAACGGGAATGTTGGTCATATTAAAAAAAAACGTGGCAAATATTCTTTTTTTAAACAAAAAGAAAGTATTTTCTAAATCGGTTCAGCAGATCCAGAGATTACTCCTACAACACCACAAACTGTACCACTTTATAATATTGGTATAGTTATAAATATATTGTTTGTGTTATTAAGCGATGGCTAAGTCAATCTATTTTATTAACCGACTTTAAAAAAGGAGGATCTCAATTTGGGTGTTTTTTTCTATACTAATATTATAAACGGAAAAACCTTTTGAACCGATAAAGATGATTTTTAGTATTATGTTATTGGGACCTTTCAGCAGAACATAGACTACTTTTTATCCCTAAAATAAAAATAGAAGGCGTGAAATAAGGGTTCAAAAATTTGTATGGAAAGTCGTCCATTTTTAACCTACTTTAAATAAAGGAGGAGGTTCTCAATTCATGTCTTTGCTTTTGTTTTTAAACTTGCGGTTATAAAAATTTGTGTATTATTCATGACAAAAATTACTGATTTATGATTTTATAAAATTCAACTCTAAAGTGGTGAAATAGGGGAAGTTTACATTGATTTCTACGCGGACGAAGTCGCGGGCGTAAATATAAAAGATAAGAAATATAAAAGATTATTAGTATTCTATGGAAATTTTTATGGAATAACTACCCAGCCGGAAATTGCGGGGAACGAACCCACGACCTCATGGCGTTGAGTCTGGCCTTTAACCGGTGCGCTATTGAGGCTTACAATTTTGTTTATACACATTCCAAAAAAAATGAACAAACAGATCGAGTAAAAGTAGGTTATATCTTTCTTCGCTTGCAATCAAGGTCGTTCAATTAATAAAGACACAGAGACAGAGCGAACCGTGTCAATGTTAACAACTTGTTTATTAAAACAACTTACTACATACTAGCGTGCACTTCACAAATGCAAAAATGCACTGCATATCCTAAGGACTCAATACAAACCTATGTACACAGATTTGTATTGAGTCCTTAGAGTGTAACTGGAGATTGAAGTATAAAGGATATACCACAGAATATATTGGATATATTCTGTGGTATTGGTATTTGCAAAAATCCAGCCGTAGAGAATTATATCTCTAGAGCTTAAACAATCCATACTTACTTCTGCACTACCTAAGAGAATGAAAAGATAATACCTGAGACCAGCGGGCTTCACTAATTTGGTCTTTATTAACAACCTATTAAAATAAACATCAAATCAACTCAGAAATATCTTCTACCTACTGTATGATATACACGAAGGGTTGTTTATATAGGGCACCGGATGACATTTGTTACATAGAATCTCAATTTCGTATATGTCAATTGACATACGTCAAAGTTAGTGACAACCGGCATATGGGCTGTGATGAACAGGAAATTTGGACTAAACGGCGTTTAACTTATTTAAACGGTTGATTATGTTTAAACGAATGTCGGTGAACTCGGGTCTAGCCTGTTATTGGATGTGCTTGTAAAGTCCGGCCGCTCAGAGATTGCGTTTCTGACAGGTCGTGCGAATTGGACAAACATATTCAATTACAATTGTCTCGATTTTTAGCCGACTACGGCGAAGTCAAAAGGAAGGGTAATGATTTTGGCAGACTATGTATGCTGTATGTAAGTATCTATGTATGTTCCACCGTAGCGCCTAAACTACTAAACCGATTTTAATTAATGAAATGTCAAAAGATTTGTAATAATAGCGCCGGTGGGGCTATCTAAATATTATTAGAAAAATATGACGGAATTGAAACCTCATAACCTCGTTTGGTATCAATAGAAAGGTCTCTATTGTGTCTCTCTCTCTCATGTTACATTGCCCACCTGTCAAAAATGTAATCTCTGAGCGGCCGGCCTTTAATTTCATCGTCAAGTGTATTTTACAAAGCATAACACAGTCATGCTCAAGTTTTCAATGCTGTTTGGAAGCAGCAATAACTCTTAAAATGCAGCCATCTTAATATGCTTCGAAGATAGGTCCTCATGTGAAATTTGGAACAAACTCCTCTCGAGAGGCTTGATTACTGCGTCTGACTATGTTAATACCTGTTGACTTAAACTTCTGCCTTCCAAATTGTAAACAGTACCCTAGCACGAGATTGATACATTACGATTGTTGTATTCGTACAGTAAAGCCTCAAATACGCTACTCGCTTCGACGCTTCGATGAAGTCCTGAAGTAAACCGATCGGATGAGTAGTGTAGCGAGGCCCTTTGTGATCGAACCTCGGATCGTTTCGACTCCTTTGACACGGGCGCAAAATAAGGGCTTTAAATTTTAATTAATTATGAAGATTGAAGACGTAATGAAAATGGTAAAAACAAAAATCCCTGGCTGAGTTTGTTGTGTGTTCTTCTCGGACCAAGGTGCGTTTGGTACCCTCGTAACTTAAACTTATCATAACTCTGAATGTCGTGTCGTCCTGTAGTGCTGTATGGATCAGAATGTTGGGCGGTGGAAGGGACGGATAGTAAACGAATGCATGTGAACGAAATGCGTATGTTGAGATGGATGTGTGGTGTGACAAGAATAGATAAAATAAGGAATAAGTTTAAAAGAGGTCTGAAGGTGGCGCCAGTGACAGAAAAATTTAAGAGTAGAAGGTTAGCTTGGTATGGACATGTAATGCGTAGAGAGGAAAGTCATATTACTAGAAAAATGTTGAATGTGCAAGTGGAAGGACATAAGAGGAGAGGAAGGCCAAAGAAGAGATGGTTGGATTGTGTGAAAGAGGACATGTGTGTAAAAGGAGTAGATGATGAGTCGAGTAATAGAGACGAATGGAAAAGATTGACATATTTTTCCGACCCCACTTAAGTGGGATAAGGGTAAGGAGATGATAATGAACTCTGAAGTTTCAACAGTGCTTGTAAACTGAGTCTACCTGAAATAAATGATATTTGACTTCGACTATTCGAATACCATCATAGTAAACAAACCAAACAATGTCGTACTACGGGCACCAAGTCTGTGACCTAATAATAATAATTAACGGAAAATACGTTGTAGTTTGCAGCATAAAGTTAAAATTATTAGTTCTTAAGACAATTTAAAGTGTTTTAAACTGTAAATATTACAGAGAACAGCTATTTAGTAATAATACATATTCTTAATAATAATGCAACGATATTTTATTATTTTAGAGATTATTAGACATTTTAGGAAATATGACGTGTCTCAAATGATGAAGGAAAAGCATCGTGAGGAAACCTGCGTACCAGAGAATTTTCTAAGTGTGAGAAATCTGCAGCCAATATTGGGCCAGCGTGGTGGACTCTCTCGTTCTGAAAGGAGACTCGTGCTCAATAGTGAGCTAAATATGGGTCGTTATTGACGATGATGATGGATGATGATGATGAGCGATTATTAGAAATAACTTTCGTTGTTTACTATGCGATTGAATGAAATTGTTCGAAGATATCGGTGTAATAATGTATTTAGTGGAGCTTTTCATATATTCCGAGTCCCAGTCTATCTCATTATTCTGATGTATTTGAATTTACAAAGAATAAAGGATTATGACGATATAAAACCTTAGGTATTATCGTTGTGTATTTCGATCTAAATAAATTGTGAATATGCTACTAATATTTGACTGTGGCTTCTCTGGGCATGCTTAGGAACGTCATAGAGTTAATTTAAATTATACTTATGACCAACATTTTAAAATTATGTAAAATAAATAAATTACGTTTTAAAATTAATTAACATCAGATTAATATTTAAATAATATAAATTTTGTTATAAAACAAAACGTTTTATTAATTGTTTTAACGAACTGACTATACAGCAACCGTACGAATAAATTTATTTTATTCTTCCAGTGACTGATACATTGTATATTCTTATTAGTCCGGCAATTAATTAGACGGACGACTACTAGTTTAGGTAAGGAACTTTAATTTTAAAATTCAATAATGTTTTTTTTATATAACGCATTTTCTCTGCGGTTTATAACTCTTCGTGCGTTGCCTTTTGTGGTTGTTCGTTATTCGATTCTTCTTGTGGTTGTTCATTAGTCGTTTCTTCTTGTGGTTGTTCATCAGTCGATTCTTCTTGTGGTTGTTCATCAGTCATTTCTTCTTGTGGTTGTTCATCAGTCGTTTCTTCTTGTGGTTGTTCGTCATTCGTTTCTTCTTGTGGTTGTTCATCAGTCGTTTTTTCTTGTGGTTGTTCGTTATTCGTTTCGTTTTCTGGTTGTTCGTTATCCGTTTCATTTTGTAGTCCTTTGTCATTCGTTTCTTCTTGTGGTTGTTTATCATTCGGTTCGTTTTGCAATTGTTCGTCAATCGTTTCAATTTGTGGTTGTCCGTCATTCGTTTCGTTTTCTGTTTGTTTGTCATTTGTTTCTTCTAGTGGTTTTTCGTCATTTGTTTCTTTTTGTGGTGGTTCGTCAGTCGTTTCCTTTGGTGGTGATTGTACAACTCCATCAACAGCTAACTGTGAGTATTTAGCAAAAAAGTCTTCCCAAAATTGTTTCCTTTTCCCCAAAGGATTTACTTCCATCTTAAGCTTTGCTGTGATGTGTAGGTAATTGGTTTTATCGCTACCCTTCTCGATCGGCGTCCATTTAAAACCCTTCAACACGCTGTCATCTTCAGATGGTGTAGGGTTTCTGAAATGAGATACATAATTTATATTTATTTAGTTATAATTTTTATGCCCACGGTTTACCTGTACAGTTATTTTATAGTTAAAGGCATAACCGGACACCTGGCCCGGTCTGCAGCCAAGTGTAGGATGTTCATATGATTTCTTTAATTAACCTGGTCATTGCGGCCAAGACCTACCGAATGCCTAGTGCGAGTGGTGCCTAAGCTGTCATAGACATCATAAAGATATAATATAACTAGCGGAGGCCCGCGATTTCGTCCGCCTTTAGACTTCCTTAATCCGACCCTGTCACCCGTTCTTAGTGGTATCTACTAACTATATACTACCTCCATCTATCTATAAATTTTTCTTTGTGTGATCAAGCGGTTTTCGACATTTCGTGATGACCTTTCGCTTTTTTACATATATGTTTTTAAAAGAGTATTTGCCATAGTTTTTTTAAATTTGACCCATATTTATACTTATTCCCCTCCAACTAGTCGGGAAGGAGACTGTATTAGATTCTTTGTCTATAGATGTATTATTAATACATCATCATAGTTGTATTATTAATTAACAGCTAACTAACCGAATTTTTAACTCATTATTAATTTATTCGTACAGTAATATTTTTTAATTAACCCTTAGTATATAAATGTTTTTTGTCCCAAATAAATCCGCTGAGTCACTAAACCAATTTTGATTAATTTTGGAATGACGATAGCCTGGACCTCGAAGAAGGAGGACTTATTGCTTCAAAATAAAAATTGAAACTCTAATTATTAGATATATAAGATATAAGTATATTCATTTAGGAAAATCTCGTACCACAGTGTTAATGTATCTCTGAAACGGCTTTACCGATTTTAATGATTTTTTTTTGTATATGTGGCACGTATCAGAATAGATCGTAAAGTATTTTTTATCTTTCTATCCCCATACTAAATCGCGTTTTTAGTATTTTTGCAACAACTAGTAGTAAATTTTTATTTATAATTGTGCAAGGAATAATTGTACGCATAAAGTTAAAAGGACATTGAACCTATATGGCATTAGTTGACCCATCGCCAATTTGATTGTTTACGAAATCGCGGCGCATGGTGAAAGAGGTATTTAAAGTGTGCAAGATACAAAATTTGTGTAAAATTGGTAAATTACCCTGTTTTTGCGAAGTTTGCCCATAATCGCACCATTCTCTTCAAAACTTTAGATTCATTTTGTTCACTCAAAAGCTTTTGTAGTAATTCATATTTTTCTTTAATTCTGGTACAAAGCTGTAAATAACATAATTCATCAACGATTGTCGCTCCCCATGGTTCTAGCCAGTAATGTAAGTATCTTGACATCATCTCCAGATTTTCATTCAGAGATCCTCTAAAGTTGAACAAGTAATAGTATACAGGTGACTGAGATTTTTCAGCGAGCATTTCAGCTGCAATATGTAAAGGATAGTTTTGCAGTACGTCAGCTATATACACGGTATATTCGAATAAATTATTATAGTAAAAATAGCCTTCTTTAAAATAAAATGTAAGAATATCTTTTATTGCTTCATCGTATGAAGCGCTATTTTCTACAAAAGAAAAGTTTTTCCGGATAGGGAATAAGAATAGAAACTTCTTGCTTTCGGCTATAGTACGAGGGTCATAGATAAAATGTGCGGCCAAATCTAAACCCTCTCTCGAATTCATACCAATCAAGATTGGCACATCGTTAACTAGATTACTCTTTTCTGGGAGGGACGTTAGCACAGCGTCTTCGCTGTTCTCTTCAATGACAGGCGCAAAAGGGAATATACTCAATTGTGATTCCACCACTTGTTCTTCATCGTGCAAGGAGCCATCAGCGTCGATTAATAGATAAGGGTCGACTGTTTGTAATTTTTCAAGTAAAATTTCACTATCATCAGTAGTAATATTAAATATTTCGCCATACTTAAAAGCTTTTTCCCTTAGATTTCTCCCAAAAAAGGTTGCTTCTAAAGCTGTTCCACTTTGCATTATGACTCTGCTAAAAAGACCTTTAGCTTTTTCACTGTATAACAAGATGTCTGCAAGTACCGCACCACCGCGGTTACCCATTAATGTAACACGTTCAGTGTCACCGCCAAAATTTTTTATGTTGTCTTTCACCCAATTTAATCCTAAAATGAAGTCCTTTAAACCATTGTTAGGTGCGATAACGTCATCCATCGTGGTCAAATATCCAAATACACTTAAACGATGACTTATAGTGACAACGACTACATCTTCCTCAATGAAAAAATCAGGAGAATATGTGTCCGTTCCATTAAAACCTGTTCTGAAGTTGTCATTGTAGTCAAAAACTATAACTGGAGCAGAACCTTCTAAGTTTGGTGTAAATACGCTAATATAGAGACAGTCTTCGGAGCCAGATATTCCCATCTTTTCCATCACGCGTGCTCTAGTGTTGAATTGCACACATGTTGGTTTATTACTGTAAGCTTCCAGAGTCTCCTTCCAACCCTGATGTGGAACTGGAGGCTGAAATGAATAGGAGATATGAACCATATTAGAAGTAGGTACGTCAAATATTACTATAAAAAATTGTAGTAATATTTGACGTAATGATGTAATAAAAAGTGCTCTTGCCACCATAAATATTCCTGCGCTAATCGAGTCGTTAGGAATCAGTCAGGATGATGGCAAGAGACCTGATGGATTGACGCTGGTTCCCTGGGAAATGGGGCGGGCCCTAATGTGGGATGCTACATGCGTCGACACATTAGCACCGTGTCATATCAGGGAGACAGAATCAAGACCGGGAGCCGCAGCAGAAAAAGCTGAAACCGGTAAGTGGCTCAAGTATGCCTCTCTGACAGAGAGTTACATATTTGTACCTTTTGCCGAGACCCTTGGGCCATGGAGTCGCAGTGCCAAAAAAAATTACCGTATCATTTCACCGCGGCTAGGTGCCTCAACTGGTGACAGAAGGGCTGGCTCATTTTTTGCGCAAAGGATCAGCCTGGCTGTCCAGCGCGTAAATGCAGCCAGTATTCTTGCCACTATTCCACGTGGGCATGATATGTATAGTTATTAGGATAAGTTAGCTTAAGTTCCTTATTGTATTCTTTCTTAATAAAAAAAAATTGTATGACATATTGGTTTCCATGATGATCTTTTCATCCCGGAAAATTTTATGGTTTCCGCGAGATTCGTGTAAAACTGAATTTCGTGCGGATGAAGTCGCGGGCGTCCGCTAGTGTGAATATGTACCTACTATTCAAGATAATATTTGAACTAAATATACTCATAATAGGGTACATTTTTTTTTATTCTTTATAAGTTAGCCCTTGACTACAATCTCACCTGATGGTGAGTAATGATGCAGTCTAAGAAGCGGGCTAACTTGTTAGGAGGAGGATGAAAATCCACACCCCTTTTCGGGTGAGATATTATTTGTAGAGAGAAACTCGGCAGATTTAGTTAGCTAGATTAGTTAATAAGAATTTGAACTAAAATAAAATAAAATTGTATATCGTTTGGATAAACGATAGCAAAGAATTTACATTACTTAAACTATTTACTTAATTAAAATTTGAGACCCTCTTTTTATAAAAATCCTATCAGTGAATGTAACGCTGTAAATCAATATTTTTTTAAATTTCTATTTTCGACTGATAAAAGTAATACAGGATTGTATTTACAATCAAATTTAAATACATTCAATTAGAAATTAAGTATGTTTGTTGATTGAATTAATTTGTATTTTTGGTTTTAATACCTTAAAGCGTAATTTTCCAACAGGCGTCTCGGCGTATGGAATACCTTTAAAAGAAAAATAATTGTGCTGTTTGATGAACGTCCTTTCCACTTTCCCTGATACCGCTCCATACTTTGTTTTCACCTCCACTGTTTCGAAATCGCCACTTTTCGATTCCAATGGCTCAGAGTTATCATCACACACACTATAATTTATTAGAATTGCTAAAAATATGTAAGTAAGTTTATAGGAGTTCATTTTAGTTTATTATACAGTATATTAGCGGTTCAGAATACACACAGGACTAGTTATCATTGTTTAGTGATATATCGCTATGTTCTTATCTATTAGGCACTACGTGGTCTTCAATTCTGTATATCGATAAAGTCGATAATAATAAGCTGTATAGTTAAGTCAATTAAACTCGCAATAATAAATTATGAGATCGGTGAAATGATAACTTTATCCGGAAAACGTAGTTTTTTATCAATTGAGATTATACCGCCTACTGGATTATGAAATCGCCATTAATAGATCATGAATAAAACCTTTGGATATTGCCGGCATGGTAAAAAATAAATATTTTGTTAAAAATTTCGTATCTAGTGCTAATAAATTTACTTTTTTAATTATGATTAAAATTTAATATTTCAATAATTAAAATTAACTAACACAACAAAATCGCGGCTACAATTAAGCGAAATCACGAAAATATGTTAACTTTTATGCAACCCTTCGTAGGATCATTCATCATATTTATTTTAAAATAAATACCATAAAGACTTCAGTTTCTAGAGAATAAAGTTACCGTTTTATATTTGTGTCAATTTAGTAGTTGATTTTGAAACGGTTGCATAATAGGGGTTATTTTAATACCAATTTTAATACGCATAACATGTTCACACCAAGCTAACCTTTTACTCCTCAATTTTTCTGTCAATGGCGCTACCTTCTGACTTCCTCTTCATTCCTTATTTTTTCATTTTTGTCACATCACACATCCATCTCAACATACGCATTTCGTTCGCATCAGAGGCGTAGCTTACGCCGTATCAGCCATATCATACGGGGCCCCAGGACTGTAGGGGTTAAGTGTGAAAGCAAAAAATAATAAAATTTAATCCACAGTCTCTTAAAATCTGGTGCTTTCCGGAGAAAAATCATAAAAAAATTGCTAAAAAGATTTTCATGATATGCAGCTCGTCTAACCCCTCAACTAATTTTGATACAGGGCAAGCTACGTCACTGGTTCGCATGTATTCTCTTACTATCTGTGGAGGATTTTGGAGAGTCCAAACCACAGGGAGTACACGCGTATAAATAAAACACGTAATTTCTTGTAAAGTAGAGGTGCGATCGCTTCAGGCTTCGGGAGTGAAGTGTGTGAAATATTATTGGGGTGCTGAATTATATAGCTTTAGAAGCGTTCGCATTCTCTTATATTTATTTAAGTAAGACACAATAACAGTGAACAAGGACAGACTTATAATTAGACAGAGATAGACTTAAACTTAGAGCGAGATACACTTAAACTTAGAGCGAGACAAGTATATACATTAGAAAAGGAACACAGGTTAGACAAGGATAGCAACATTGTAGACTTACTTTCTACAACGGTGTCGAACAGTGAAGAACTAATAATATAATGTATGAACTTATAGTTAAGGGTAGTGAAAGGCCAAATAATATTAAGGTTTATTAATAACTTACAGCTAAAGAATTCAAGTTACGTATGCTATTTATAGTCTTAACTCTAACTTTAGTTTAAACAATGTTCAACATAACTACTCATATGTATATCTATGTATCGGAAACATGAATTGTTGGTTTAGGCACTAATAATTCTCAACAGTCTCCCCCTCGTGCGAAGATGTAATATATTACGATGGAATCTGCAGCACTAAAATATAGGGGTTGACGATACAGGCGCTATCTAAGAGCAGTAAGGTCTTCATAGAGCTCTGATACTAAAACAGTAAGTGTTATTTCTAACTTGTGACATATTGTATGGTTATCTGATTCTAGGTTTTGAATTTAATCTACTGCTGGTTGTTATCAACGTTTAATATACATTTTGATATTTTCAAAAGCGGAATTATGATAATTAGCGGATAATGATGTATGCTTCTAGTTTTGTTGATAAATGCTAACATGAATATTCTATTTGATAAATCAAAGGTTCGTTGGGTAATACGTGACGGATATATATGTTGGTTCTAAATTATTTACTCTAATATTTCTCTCTACTTTGTTTATTAGAAATGTCACAATCTTATTACTTGTTATTAGAATTGCTTAAGTTTTTAAAGCGGGAAATTCATCTTGGTTTAAGGTGACAATAGATATGTGCTGATAGATTATTCTATGCATGTTTTCACATGGTTCACTAATGCTAGAGTGTTAGTATTCATTTCGTGATATGTCATATTCACATCAGGTAGTGACTTGATATTTAAATGGTTGTTAAATGGCTTAAAGTATTTTAATTACAATGCATTGTTATGTAAATCGGTAAATATAATAAAAATATTTTTAGTATTGCTAAATGTGATTTGTAATTACCCATTAATAACAAATGATCTTGAACTCAGACTTTGTTCCTAATTCTCAGTTTCTTCAACCTAGATTTCCATTGTGCAACGTGTATTTGCTCCCCCTCGTCTCGATACTCCGTATACTGTGATGATTGTAATATTATTGAATTAAGCCTTCTTATAAGTAGTGCTAGTAGTTCTAATTGTATACTATCATATTCATAACAATAACGATTGTTATCTGTTATTTGCCGTATGGTGGTGTGATATTTTTCTATTTTTCTTAAATTATGATAACTATTGTTTGTTCTGAGTGAAATGACGGCTTGGATTTCTAATTCTGACAATATTATAGGTAGAGGAGCTACTGGCTTTCACGGTTCTTTATTCTCAATGTTGTATTAGCGCTATTTACTTTATTGTTATTTAAAAATTAATATCTTCTGACCGTCTTCACTGATGAAGTATGTGTGCTTTAAGTTTCACATTAGTCTTGTAACTTAAATTAAGTTTTTGAGTGTTCTTGAGTCTAGTTTTCCAATTTGCACCGTGTATACTTTTAAGGTGGTGCATACGAATAATATTGGCATAGAGCTCCCCCTCGTATTGGTATTGAAACGACTGCGAAGTTTTTGTGCCTGTATATTTTATTTTAAGTTTTCTTGGTTTTAATGGACAACGAATATTTATTTGTAACTTTCTTATAAGTTTTGATTCTGTAGATGTGTTATGATAATATGTACCGGTGAAGCTTTGACTTGGTCTTACAGCTTGTGCTATGTCATCTTTGGCGCTTCTATTCTGAGAACATTTATCTTCGACGGCTTCATTACCTTTCCTTCGTTTAAATACTAATGGCTTATAATATTTTTCTTTAGAAAATAATATTTTAGTTTTTATGACCAGTTTTAGAGTTCTATTGTTGATTATAATCCATTTGGTGTTTCGTGAACCTTTTATTGACTTGGTATTAAATAGGTGGTCTTTTATTATATTGATAAGCAGGTGGTCAATAGCGTTTAGGTATAGCGGCGTTGTTTGCTTATCTGCTGGTGGCGATAAACTACGTTTGCGTATTTCGGAGATATTATTTTTTATGATACCTTTTTCTATTGTTGCGATTTCCTTTCTGATAAGGATGACTGGCTTGTTAAGCCTCTTCGTTAGTTTTAAACAATAGCGTTCTTGGATAAGTTGTTTATTTTTATTATTATCGCGGTGTAAGTTTGAAGGTTGTGTTTTATTATATGCAGGTGTTTGCAATAAGCTAAGTTTTATTGTTTCCTCGGTAAATTGTTGAGTTTTTGTGTTACCGACTTTTATTATTTGTTTTAACTCATCTAATATTTTCGATTTATTTTTGTCTCCTACGCGGCAGTTCAATATTAATCTGATGTCATTTGTTCTAGCAGTTGATATAGTTTCAAATGTAGCTTTTTCACTTGTTCTGGGTTTATACAGCTCTTTTCGTTTCAATTGCACATTATAAATTTTGGCTATACGTAATTTGTTTTTAGAAATAAATACATTTGGTTCTGTGTTAGGCCGTTTTTCAAACTTGCAACATTTTATATTTTCGTAGATTTTTGGCCACGATATTGCTTTGCTAGTTTCTTGTGTTGTTACGAGTGCTTGTGCAAAATTATATAGTTTTATAACTGTTCAATTTTGACTTTTGGTATTTTGGTAGACTTCTGATTTTAATTGAGTGAGCATAGTTTTTGTTAACGTTATTGATAAGTGGTTTTGACACCAAGATTGAATTTACTCTGTTGTTTTCTTTTCGAAATGGTTTTAAAACCAAGTTAGATTTCTTTTTATTCATAACACTGTAATTTTCTTCTGTAAGGGATATGAGTATGTAATTAATTTGATTAATATCGTTATATGGTGTTCTATATGGCGCGTCATTCCACAGATATATTAAAAGTGTATTCTTGTTTAATCTGTACAGTAACTCTTGTGATAGTTTTAAATAAGCTTTCCCTGTACATAGTTTTCTTATTTTATCAATCTTGTGTTGTCCATATTTTTTGCCAAATGTCCCATGTGATGTATTATCGGGAGCTCGTATTTTGATTGTACACGGTTGATTGTTTTGTTCTGGTTGGTGTATAAAAGTTTGTTGTTCTGTTGTTGAATAGGTTGAAATGATTCTAATTTTATTGTTGTTTGATTCATAATTACTGACTTTGTTTAGTGCCGCGTCTGTTCTCTGTGAACTATTTATGAAGTTAATGTATTTATTATTATTTGATATTGGTATGTTATCTGTAGAATTATTAGCAATTTCTGGTTCATTATTAACAATTTCTGTTTCTTTATTAAAGCAACTGTTTTCTGTGAGTTGTGATAGTTCTATTTTTAACTTTGCTAACTCAACTTCTACTTTTGCTCGTTCCAATCGTGCTTGTTTGATCTCTATACGTGCCTTTAAAATGGCTCTTCTCTTTTCCTTATCCTTAGAGTCTCGTATCTTTTTGTCCATTCGGGGTTCGTCATCTTGTGTCCGATTATAATCCATGCGGGGGTTATCATGTGAAACTCGTCCTACTTTTTGAAGGCATAGCAATAGATTCCGTAATTCTGTGCTTATCAATCCGTCCATTTTCTTGCGTAAGTCGTGGTTTTATAGTAAATCTATTTTGAAGCCAACCGTGGTTTCTTTGTCCTCGAGGTTTTATTGACAGTACCTATCCTACTGTTCCTAATACCCTATTAATTCTAACGTTAACCCTAAATAAAATAATTATATACCTTGAAAAATAAAATAAATATCCTAATAAATATACCGTTTTAAAACCCTAAATAAAATAAGTAAATACCTTAAAAATAAAATACATAAATACCCTAATAAACCTACCGTTTTAAAACCCTAAATAAAATAAATAAATACCTTAAAAATAAAATACATAAATACCCTAAATAACCTACCGTACCTAATACCCTAACTGCCCTATCAGCCCTAATGCCCTAGCAGTCCTGTTTGAGGGTCTCGAAAGACACACTCTCCCAGGGATGGAGTAATAGGTAAGGTGAGGTGGGAATCGCCCGACAGAGGGTAACACGTGAGGGTTAGAGTGCTCAGGTATCGGGAGGAACGCCCGACACCCTCGGCTGTGCCTACTAGGAGGACCCCTATCTC
This sequence comes from Bicyclus anynana, assembly GCF_947172395.1. Taxonomy (NCBI): domain Eukaryota; kingdom Metazoa; phylum Arthropoda; class Insecta; order Lepidoptera; family Nymphalidae; genus Bicyclus; species Bicyclus anynana. The sequence goes on along the minus strand of NC_069102.1, from coordinate 11,113,590 downwards.
ACGTGAACCGTATCGGCGCGATCAGACTGTTACAGACTTATAGCCGGTTAAGGCAAGCTGGCAGTACCGTCTGGTATACTGCTCCCGCCGTTAGGCGTTAACTCACTGTTCACCATTTGACACCGTTAGGTGGTGAACAGATGAGGCGCGGTAAACCGCTTAGAGTCTTCTCCAACGCGACGAAGCGATCTTCCCAACAGCCTCGCGGTCTTCAGCAGCTACTCCGAGCTTCGCCTCAATGCACCCGCAGCGAAGGTGGATTCCTCTTCGGTTTGTTGAAGGTGACTCCCTTGAAGTCTTCTTCAACGCGACGAAGCGATCTTCCCAACAGCCTCGCGGTCTTCAGCAGCTACTCGGAGCTTCGCCTCAATGCACCCGCAGCGAAGGTGGATTCCTCTTCGTTTTGTTGAAGGTGGACTCCGTTGAAGGTCTTCTACTGCGCGACGAAACGATCTTCCCCACAGCCTCGCGGTCTTTGGCAGCTACTACTGAGCTTCGCCTCAATGCACCCGCAGCGAAGGTAGATTCCTTTTCGTGGATGCGTCGTAGATCCTTAGTTGGTCTGTAGCTCGATGAAACGATCTTCCCCACAAGCCTCGCGGTCTTCGGCAGCTACTACTGAGCTTCGCCTCAATGCACCCGCAGCGAAGGGTTGATGCCTTTTCTTCGGTCTAGGCAGACTTCGATGACGTCACTTCAGTTCCGTGGCCCAACTGAACGATCTTCCCAGCCCGCGGAACCCTGTTCTGCGGCGATAGGTTGATTCCTCTTCAGTTCTTCCACGGAGACGCTCTCTTGCCTGAGCTTATCTTCAATGATGTTTGCCGGCTCGGTGAATCCGGTACGAAGGACCATGCACTGTGGAGGATTTGGAGAGTCCAAACCACAGGGAGTACACGCGTATAAATAAAACACGTAATTTCTTGTAAAGTAGAGGTGCGATCGCTTCAGGCTTCGGGAGTGAAGTGTGTGAAATATTATTGGGGTGCTGAATTATATAGCTTTAGAAGCGTTCGCATTCTCTTATATTTATTTAAGTAAGACACAATAACAGTGAACAAGGACAGACTTATAATTAGACAGAGATAGACTTAAACTTAGAGCGAGATACACTTAAACTTAGAGCGAGACAAGTATATACATTAGAAAAGGAACACAGGTTAGACAAGGATAGCAACATTGTAGACTTACTTTCTACAACGGTGTCGAACAGTGAAGAACTAATAATATAATGTATGAACTTATAGTTAAGGGTAGTGAAAGGCCAAATAATATTAAGGTTTATTAATAACTTACAGCTAAAGAATTCAAGTTACGTATGCTATTTATAGTCTTAACTCTAACTTTAGTTTAAACAATGTTCAACATAACTACTCATATGTATATCTATGTATCGGAAACATGAATTGTTGGTTTAGGCACTAATAATTCTCAACACTATCTCTCTCGTCTCTTTTACCGCCCAACATTCTGATCCATATAGGGTAACAGGTCCGTTTTGTATATTTTATCCTTAAGTTTAAGAGACATTTGAGGGTCACACACCTGAGATCTGTCGCCAATTCATCCATCCCGCTCATTATTCTACTTTTCACCTCTCGGTCCACATTGCCGTCAAGCGTCAAGCTTACAACTTTTACAAATCTAGCAATTTCAGTCGCGCTAGAATTCTTAATTCGAAAATTGTAGATGCGCGAGCTCGTGTCCAAGAGGATGCATAACTACAATTATGCCTAATCTAAAAAAAACAGGAACACAGAGCCTAAACACAATTACCGTTAAAAGAATATAACCGTTGTATTCCGAACTAAGATTGCCAGTTCAGAAAACTGCGTTGATTATGATCAGCTGTAATAAAAGATCAAGAAATAATAATCTTGTTCTAGCTCTCTCTTTGATGGTTTACTTTGAACCTACCTCACAAATGCGTTGTTTTTGATCATCTTTAATAAATGTTCAAGAAATAATAATCTTGTTCTAGCTCTCTCTTTGATGGTTTACTTTGAACCTACCTCACAAATGCGTTGTTTTTGATCATCTTTAACAAATGTTCAAGAAATAATAATCTTGTTTTAGCTCTCTCTTTAATGGTTTACTTTGAACCTATCTCACAAATGCGTTGTTTTTGATCATCTATAATAAATGTTCAAGAAATAATAATCTTGTTCCAGCTCTCGCTTTGATGGTTTACTTTGAACCTACCTCACAAATGCGTTGTTTTTGATCATCTATAATATATGATCAAGAAATAATAATCTTGTTCTAACTCTCTCTTTGATGGTTTACTTTGAACCTACCTCACAAATGCGTTGTTTTTGATCATCTATAATAAATGATCAAGAAATAATAATCTTGTTCTAGCTCTCTCTTTGATGGTTTACTTTGAACCTACCTCACAAATGCGTTGTTTTTGATCATCTATAATAAATGATCAAGAAATAATAATCTTGTTCTAGCTCTCTCTTTGATGGTTTACTTTGAACCTACCTCACAAATGCGTTGTTTTTGTCAAGGTAACGGATGATGGATGCAGATGGAGAAGGAGAGAGTTCGAGATAGAAATAAATTAAAAGGGTAAAAGTTGGGATACATGCTTTTACTCCAGCTGAACGTATTATTCTTACTCAGGCTTCCGCAAATCGGCAGATTATAAAATAAGTATTTTTAGGCATTCAAACTCAAACTCGATCTCAAAATTAATTTATTTCAATTAGGCTTAGTTTACAGCCACTTTTGGAAGCGTCAGATAGATACTCTTAGATTTATTGGTTATCGTCGTCATCAACCCATATTCGGCTCACTGTTGAGCTCGAGTCTCCTCTCAGAATGAGAGGGATAAAGCCAATAGTCCACCAGGCTGGCCCAATGCGGATTGGCAGACTTCACACACGCAGAGAATTAAGAAAATTCTCTGGTATGCAGGTTTCCTCACGATGTTTTTATTCACCGATTGAGACACGTGATATTTAAATTCTTAAAATGCACACAACTGAAAAGTTGGAAGTGCATGCCCCGGACCGGATTCGAACCCACACCCTCCGGAATCGGAGGCAGAGGTCATATCCACTGGGCTATCACGGCTCTCGTTTATCAGAATTTAAAAAACGTACTCTAGAATGTCAGGTTTAAATCGTCAGACTATTGAAATGCACACTTTTCACTTTAGGCTAGTAACCCTATTTCTGATATTGATTTTTAAATTTTGACCTATAAAAATTAATTCCGTTGGAATAATTCCGTTCCAAGACAATTAATTATAGTTCATGATACATTTATTTATTTAAAATGCCAACAATGACAGCAGAAAACAATAGATTTATAAATCAGTTACAAAATTCTTGGCCTACTGCAGCCATCTTTTACAGGCATTCACAGCACTGCAGAGTCCGGTTAAAAACTCAAGGTAAAAGTTTAAACTACACTTAAATCTAAGAGATTTATTATTATATGGACATATCAACCGATTTAATATCTTAGTTGTTGTAGGCGGTTGCCGGTATACATTATAAATACAAGGACGTTCTTATGAGGCCTGGGTTCAAAAGAATATACGTCTTTTAACAATATTTTGTAATAAAAAGATCTTGTACTCGTAAATTGTTATAATTATGTATTTATAATTCATCCTTTATGTCTTTCACTACACCGTCTACCGCTAGTTTCTCATATTTTTCAATGAAATCGTCCCAAAATGTTACTTTGTCTCGGTATAAATTCGGCTGCATCTTTAATTTATCGCTTATTATTAAACACTCTCGATCATCTTTAGTAGCTGGTATCCAAGTAAAGTCACTGCCAGGAGGTGTAGGATTTCTGAAAAAGAAATAGAAAATTTTACTTTTGAAAGAAGCAAATAATGTAATACTAAAGTATTATTAAAATAATAATATTTGAAATGATTATTAAAATCAATTCAGAAAATCACCCATTATTTTGTTTATAAAATCCTTTAAATCTATTAATTAGCCCAGTCAAATAAGCATAATAAATGAAGAATTAATGAACGTAAATGGATTTAAAAATGATTATTTTTTATTTAATTCTTTATACTATAAACTAAAAAGTTTACGCTTTAAAAATTACTGCTAATGATTTTTTAAATTTGTTTCTATGAATGTAATAATTATGATTTCAGTTAAATATATTTATGATGCTATGAGTCCGCAATATGCAGTACTATTATTTTGCATTCACTTGATATTTTGAGGAGGAGCTAAATAGTTTGAAATCGATCGGTATAGACGTTAAAGAGTTATTAATAAAATAATTTTTTTTATTGTTTGATTTTTGATAGATTTCTTAAAATCGACTGGTCCAAATCGGATCCAATATTTTAGGAAATCTGTTTTTGTGAAGCCCTTTTTAAATGCTGACTTTATTATTGCGTATGTGAAGTCTGCCAATCCGCATTGGGCCAGCGCGGTGGACTATTGGCCTAACCCCTCTCATTCTGAGAGGAGACTCGAGCTCAGTAGTGAGTGAATATGGGTTGATAACATAAAACTGTTCAAAATCTATTAGAAAGTTACATATTTACTTATACAAAGTTATACATTATACAACCATCGTAAAATAGTGAAGATAGCTCGATGATACGTCGAGGTACGAAGAAAACTCTATTTACGAAAAATGGGGTAAACTGATAACTTCCCAACTTAGTTGTGACTAGCAGGAAGTTAAAAATTATGAGCAGTAATAGTATTAGCATATGAAAATTACTTCTCACCTAGTTTTAGCAAAATCAGTAAATAGTTTGACCATTGTCCATATCACTTTAATTTCTTCGGAGTCCTTAGATTCCAATAATTTCTTGTAAACTTTTCTGTGTTTCTGGCAAACAAATAGATAACACAATTCATCGCCGATAGATGCTCCCCACGTACCATCTAGAGATCTCGCTTCTTCTAAAACTTTCTTTTTTCGGAAGTTTAATTCACCGCTATAGTCAAACATGTAGTAGTAAACAGGTGCATCAGCATTGCTCGTATATTTACGTATAGTATAATCTATGGGATAAAAAACCATCATGTCCCCAACTAAATTCATAAACTCGCCTTGTTTATTGCTTATTCCGGAGGCTTTGTCAAAATAAAATTTTCTAATGTCTTTATTCGCTTTAAGGTATATGTTATCATCTACTTTGAAACGGTAGTTGACTCTGCGCGGAAAAGTTAAATGGATATCTCTGATGATACGACTAAGGTGTTCAGGCACGTGTAAGAAGCGTTCACTCAATTCTATCGCTTCTCTGGAATTAAAACCGATCATCACTGGTACCGACACCGGAACAGTACTGTTTTCTGGAAACTCGGTGATTATCGCATCGTCATGTTTGATTTCTAAAACAGGACCAAATTGTACGGTACCTCTTTGAAATATACTACCTTCATCAGCGTCTTGTGATAATGCATCTGCACTTGTTAATTTTATTGCTGGTATGCTAGACATCCGTTGGAGAAATAATTCACTTGTTGTAACCTTTTCATTCAGTTGATCCGCGAGAGCAATTGCTCTTTTTTTCGGATTATTAGGAAAGTATAATGGATGGAAAGAAGTCTGACTTTGCATTACAGCTGCACTAAATAAACCTTTCGCTTTAGGCGAATGCAACAATATATCTACGATCACTCCTCCACCATAATTACCCATTAGAGTTATTTTTGATGGATCGCCACCAAAGTTATTAATGTTATCTTTAATCCATTTAAGAGCCAATATTACATCCCTTATACCGTTGTTACCAGGAAGTATTTCATCTTCAAATGATACGAATCCTAAGGATCCTAGTCTGTGATTAAGTGTAACTATAATAACTTCTTCTTTCATGAAAAAGTCATTTCCATATTCTTTACTAGCATTATATGATATCTTAAAATTTTCGTTGTACAGAAATACTATAACTGGCAATGCATTTTCACTGCTTGGCAGTTTTGGCGTGTGTATGCTTAAATGTAAACAATCTTCATCGCCAGTAAATCCGTAACGTTTAATTCTTCTTTGTGGTGAATTCAACTGTGCGCAAGATTTTTGCAATTTTTTTGCTTCCAAAACATCTTCCCATCCTGGATGAGGCACTGGTGCCTGTAATAAAAATGCCAGTTATACAATCAAATTTAATAAAAATCAGTACAATTTCTGAAGAAATTTCTGAAGAAAGAAATAAATTAAAAAATATACTCAGAGGCACAATTATCCGCCCACTTTATGACGACTATTTATGTATGACGACTACTTTCAACAAATAGGACTCACCTTAAATCTTAAATCTCCAATGGACGGTTCAGCATATGGTATACTCAAAAATGAATAATATTTTTCACCGGGAAATATTGATTTCACTTCTAAACCAGATATCTTTCCCGATTTAGTTTCAACTATCACATTTCCTATTGCTTCACTCAGACAAAAAACAAATAAAACGATTAAACTAACACTAGGGGCAGTCATTGTAATGGATTTATTATTTTTTTAACATTTGTTTGCAGTCCTCACATGTGTTTATGACTGACGTGTACTAAAGGTAAATAATTTGTAATCTAACCGGTGTTTAGTGATAGCGAAGCGCAATTATTATTGACTGAACATCGAGCTGATAATGCTTGCGGTAATTCTTTGTATCGGAATTATAGTAGTTGGTAACTAATCTGGGAGTTTATGAACCATAAATTCTTATTTTTCTGTTGGGACTTATTTATCTTGCTAGATACATATGATCTTGCGAGCTAGATATAAAAACTATTTATAAAAGGCATGACATCGACAATCATTTTCTATTTGTTTCTTTTAGGGTTTTTTACTTAAGAGGGAAAAACGGAACCCTTTTATACTTTGCAGGTCGCGACAACGTCAAATTGACTAGTAGCATGCAACTGGATTAATGGAAAAGTACATTCCAATCCGATTTTGATGAAAAATCATCGATATCTTAAATATTAATCCCAATCCAGGTACATATGCGTCATTTTACCGATTTCAACAATAGAAATTGGTTATACCTTAAAAAATATAAAAAAAATAGTTTATTTTGTTAACATCAATCGGTAACAAATAATAAAGGCTAGAGTCTTCTTTTAAGAGTTGTAAACTCCTGTGACTGAAGGTCCTGTTAACTTAACTTTATTATTGTTTGACGGATACAATTGTAGACAAGCTTGTTTTTTTTCTTAGTCTTAATTTGTTTAATTTAATTTAAGTGAAAATTGCAATAAGTATTTTGTAGAATAGTAAATAAACTGTTATTTAAGTTTAATGATTTACCTATTAAAAAAAAACAAAGAATAGACAAGCTTGAATACTTAATTCCAAACTTATATTCTAAGATCTCACTAGTAATCGACCTTCACCGAATTGATCATTGGTTGAAAAGTTTTTTATATCAAATCAAATATGTCAAATTAATGTATTACAAACGGGTTGATTAAAATTATAGTTCAGAATATGATTAAACAAAAATTTGATTAGATGGACAAATTCCATGCCAATCGAAAGGATGAATATATATCCCTATAAAATATACAAACGTTAGGTTGACAAATGAATTTTTTCCCCTCAAAACTCTTAGGTAGGCAAGTATAAACAGGTAAATATTTACTAGTAAATTGCACTGGTCTGGTTAATGAAAAAAAGCTATTTAAGTTAAGTTAAAGATTATTTAATTACGAACTCATTGGTATAGGATTTTCTGCGAAAAATCAGTTTGAAAAAAATAACTATTTTCAGGTATTTTAGTCAACCCATTTGCAAACAGATTTATTGACGTGTTTAATTTTATATAAAACACGTTCCTCAAGGTTGCTGTATACTGGGATCCTATACTATTAACCTCAACCTAATGAAGCACTTTGTGAAGACAAGCAATTATATTTAATGTATAGATGACTGAGGTCCTAATCAACTGAATTTAATAATCTATCTAGATTATTAAATTCAGTTGATTAGGTCCTGAACTGAATTTAATAATATATCTTGATTATTAAACTCAGGTGGCTGGATCCCAGTCTGAGAACTGGGATTATAATAATAAAAAGATCATATACTCATAAATTGATATAATTATTATAATTCATCTTTGATATCTTTCACTACCCCATCTACTGCTAATTTCTCGTATTTTTCAATGAAATCGTCCCAAAACTTTACTTTATCTCTGTATAAATTTGGCTGTATCTTTAAAGTGTCGCTTATTATTAAACACTCTCTGTCATCCTTAGTAGCTGGTATCCAAGTAAAGTCACTGCCAGGAGGTGTAGGGTTTCTGAAAAAAATAAACGAAAAACTTTAAATTGTAAAGAACAAAACATTTTAATTCTAAACTATAAGATCTATAACTATTTACTAAAATAAAATACTAAACTAAAAAAAATTAAATTCCTATAGTGCCTTTATTTTTTATGAATAACTACTAAATTAACTTATCAAAAATTTGAAATTATTCTCTATTATTATAAACATATTTAAAATTCTCCAAGCTCCAAAAGTCATATTTAACACTTTTAACTCTTCAAGGTTTCCTATAATCTAAAGTAGATAGCTAATTTATGTATGTTTTTTTCAAAATTTATTATAAATATTCATATTCTCGAAAAATATTCATTTTTAAATTGTAAAAACATATTCATATTCTCGAAAAATATTCATATTCTCGAAAAATATTCATTTTTAAATTGTAAAAACAAATATACTTGAAATTCCCTTAACAAGCCCCTTTTATTTGGTTTCACAAAAGGAGATTTTATAAAGAAAATGCTATTCTCAATTTTTTTAAATTTCTGCATATTCATACCTTTGATTAATTTTGAAATCATACATTTAGTTTTTGGTATTGAGATTTATTACTGGTCAGACGTATCCTCATTCGATTTATTATCGTTGCAAATGTAACATGCACTAAAAAAATATATTTTGCCGTTTTTTTGTTTAGATTGACCAGTTGTGCTACTTCTTATCAAAAAATGGAAGTTATCTAAGTTATTCACAACATTTTACAGATTTTGTTAATGAAGGCAAAAATGCAAAACTAGCATCTGACATTTTTAATGTCTATACACCAGTTTACAAAGCGCAACGAGTTTCTGAAATGGAAAACAGTTCACATACTACAATATTGTGCGGAAAAAACGATGGAAACCTTATCAAAGCGAGATGAAGCAGCAGAAATGGTGGCTAAACGCGGTTCAGCTGTTTTTTTGGTTGTACTGGAAATTTTAATCATTTATTTATTAGTTGATTCTACGTGGCCAAAAATAGGCCAAATATCTTAAATTTAAATTCAGATTTCTACTGTCAACGACTGGATATATCATAGCCAGAAGTCGACTAGAAAGAAGTTCTGGCGTCGTGCAAAGTGATTTTTCTAAGCTTGCAAAACTTTAAATGATATTTTTTTATCATCAAGAGAAGAAGAGAACAGTGAAAATCAACCATTATCAGAAATTATCGCCAATAGCGACCTTATATGAGACAGATCAATACACATCTTCTCTACTATATAAAAATAAGTCGGGTTTTCCTTCCTGACGCTATAACTCCAGAATGCACGAACCGATTTCCACGGTTTTACATTCGTTGGAAAGGTCCCGGGCTCCTTGAGGAGGTAGGTGTAAGGTAGGGGTAGGTTATGGGTGGGGTAGGGGTGGGGTAGGGGTAGAGTTGGGTAGGTGTAGTTGAAATTTTCCATCGAGTTTCACGCGGACGAAGTCGCGGGCGTCTGCTAGTATTACTAAAATTCAAATGTCTGTCTGTGCCTTCAAAATATATATTTTTCTCAAATGTTTAATAGTTATTTACTAAAACTTAAACAAACTTTTTAAAAATTTTCGTTTGTCTGTTCTCGCTCTCTTTGTGCTAATTTCTGGAACAGATGAACTAATTTTAATGAAACTTTCACTGAAAGATATAAAATATAGGATATTTTTATCCCGGAAAACCTGAGTGATTTATGAAAAACTGAATTTCAAATCCTGAAAAAATCCAAAAATGAAGTTGTGTCTGAAAATAGTGCATATTTTTAAATTGGATAATCCAAATCATGGTAAAACCTTGCGGTTCTTGTAATAATAATGAATTTCTTTTTTCCATACTTGCCTAAATATGTAAATTATTGTTCAAGGTAGTATTTATCAACCATAAAAAATAAAATTCCCAAAAAACAGCCTACATCGAAAAAAACGTAATTAGGATAGTAGGTACTATTAAGTTATCTGTTGTATCGTCTTAAATCGTGATTATTATTTTATGTAAAAGATATTTTTTTTAGAATATGAAAACTAACTCACCCAGTTTTAGCAAAATCAGTAAAAAGTTTGACCATTGTCCTTAGCACTTTAATTTCTTCAGAGTCCTCGGATTCCAACAATTTCCTGTAAACTTTTCTGTGTTTCTGGCAAACAAATAGATAACATAGTTCATCGCCGATAGATGCTCCCCACGTACCATCTAAAGATCTCACTCTTTCTAAAATTTTCTTTTTTCGGAAGTTTAATTCACCGCTATAGTCAAACATGTAGTAATAAACAGGTATATCAGTATTGTTTGTATATTTATGCACAGTAAAATCAATTGGGTAAAAAACTAACATGTCTTCAATTAAATTCATGAGCTCGCCTTGTTCATTGCCTTTTCCGGAGCCTTTCTCAAAATAAAATTTTCTAATATATTTATTCGCTTTAAGATATATGTTATCATCTACTTTCAAATGGTAGTTGACTCTGCGTGGGAAACTGAAATGGATATCTTTGACGATACGACTAAGGTGTGCAGGTATGGTTAAGAAGCCCTCACTCAATTCTATCGCTTCTCTTGAATTAAAACCGATCATTACTGGTACCGATACCGGAACAGTACTTATTTCTGGATACTTGGTTAGTATCGCATCGTCATGTTCGATTTCTAAAACAGGGCCAAACTGTACAGTACCTCTTTGAAACAGTCTACCTTCATCACCGTCCTGTGATAGTATATCTGCCTTTGTTATTTCAAACGCTGATATATCAGACATGCGTTGAAGAAACAATTCACTTGTCGTAACAGTCTTATTCAGTTGATCTGCAAGAGCAATCGCTCTTTTTTTTGGATTTTTAGGAATGTATAATGGATGGAAAGAAGTCTGACTTTGCATTACAGCTGCACTAAATAAACCTTTCGCTTTAGGCGAATGCAACAATATATCTACGATCACTCCTCCACCATAATTACCCATTAGAGTTATTTTTGATGGATCGCCACCAAAGTTATTAATGTTATCTTTAACCCATTTAAGAGCCAATATTACATCCCTTATACCGTTGTTACCAGGAAGTATTTCATCTTCAAATGATACGAAACCTAAGGATCCTAGTCTGTGATTAAGTGTAACTATAATAACTTCTTCTCTCATGAAAAAGTCGTTTCCATATTCTTTAGTTGCATTATATGATACTTTAAAGTGTTCGTTGTACAGAAATACTATAACTGGCAATGCGTTTTCACTACTTGGTGGTTTTGGCGTGTGTATGCTTAAATGTAAACAATCTTCATCGCCAGTAAACCCGTAGCTTGGAACACTTCTTTGTGGTAAATTAAACTGCGCACAAGTTTTTCGTGCATTTTTTGCTTCCAAAACATCTTCCCATCCTGGGTGAGGCACTGGTGCCTGTAACAAAAATTATGTTGTATTATATTTATCAAGTATCATTTCTATTCTTGGTAAATAATACTAATATAATAAACACGAAAGTTTATAAGGATTTTTGTTACTTTTTCGCGCATAAACTACTTAATAGATTTCGCTGAAATTTGGAATTACCCTAAATTCCATAAATCAAAAAAAAATCACCGAGAAAAAATCCACGGTTCCTGCAGAATTTGTGAAAAACGAAACTAAACACACGAAACCGCGTAGTTTACTATTGTAAATTACTAGAAACAGTTTTTTTAAATACATAGGTCTCACCTTAAACCTCAGATCTCCAATCGGTGGTAAAGCATATGGTATACTCAAAAACGAATAATATTTTTCACCGGGAAATATTGATTTCACTTCTTTACCAGATATTTTCCCCGATTTAGTTTCAACTATCAAATTTCCTGTTGCTTCATTCAGACAAAAAACAAATAAAATCATTAAACTAATTCTACGAATAGCCATTGCAATGTATTTATTAACTTTGTAACATTTGTTTGCAGTCCTTATTACATATGTGTTTATAACTGACGTGTTCTATAGGTAAATAATGTAATCTAACCAACATTTAGTGATAACTATTATTGAATGAATATCGACCTGATAAAGTTAGCGGTAATTCTTTGTTTCGGATTACAACTGTTGGTAACTAAGCTAGGCGTTTATGAGCCATAAATGCTTATTCTTTGGAATTTATGATACTACACACTAGACACGTATACCCAAGACTTTTAATTAAAAAAGGAATTGGCAAAATATTGGTTATATTTGAAAAAATATACAAAGTATGAAACAAAATCTTCTTGTTACGTAGAAGAACAGTGAGTGAGTGGAAAATTTTTGTCACTCACCGTATCAAGTTTGCCTATTTATTTATTAATTCTATTAGCATTATCAGATCCTCCTAGTCTTTAAGTTGGTGCTTAATACGAGATTTGGGCATTTAAATAATTAGCAGATTTCGTCTCGTCCAACGTAAGTTATGTATTCTGGAGCACTTTTTATAGTTACCTCGTGTTGAGTGTCAATTGAAGGATCCAATTGAAATTTCAATCGCAAAGGCATCGAAAACCAAAATTCTTATCGATCCTAAGCCAATGCGGTTCTTAAAGGAATAGTTTTGAACTGAAGAACTGGAAGCATATTCTGTAATGATGTTTTGTATAACTCGCAAGTGCAAGTTTATAATTCACCTCTATCTCTCTGTTTAACATGATACTATAGACAGAGAGCGATAGATGCGAGTTCGAAGCTCACACTATCGAAGTGATAAAAATATCGTTACAGAATAGCCTATCTGAGCACTGCTAAACTCTCGCGGGTAGGGGGTTCAATCCGTTCATAATGGGAATGTTTATGTTACGAGTTCCGATTAGGTTACGAATTCGGTTATCCGAATATTTTTCTACGATGAAACCAAATTTTATTTTGCCTACCAAAAACCAATTTTTTTTTTATTATTATTTTTAAACCATTTTTTTATTTAGAGAAATGTTGCCTCTCTTAAAAATAATAGTCGTCTAGCAAAGCACGTAGTTCTTCGATTAATATTTTAGTTCTCGTAAAAGCTTAACATCGTGTTTTTATATAACCTTTTAGTTTAGCCCGTATAACACAAAATAGAAAAAAAATTCAAAATTCATTTATTTCAAGTAGGCTCAGTTTACAGGCACCTTTGAAACGTCAGTTGCATATTTGTAAAGATTCTACCAACCGATTCGGAAGTCAGGTTCTGCTGAGAAGAACCGGCAAGAAAATCAACAGTTGCTCTTTTTTAAATAAAAATTCATACAATATTAATATTTACAATAATTGATAACAACGAAGTAAAACTATAAGAAATTGTAATGATTTCTTATAGTTTTACTTCCTGTGTGAAGGTGGAAGCTGATCCAATGACCTCCAAGCACCTTTATCATTAAGGAACTCATCAATGGTGTAGTAACCTCGACTAAGTAAATGTTTAATAACACATTGCTTAAAGTTATGCATTGGCAGGTCCATCACAGTCTTGGGTCCACAAAGAGTGTGGGTATTATATTGTACATAGGCTGGTTTAATTTTTATTTCAGGCAACATACCAATACGATTCAATTCATCGTTTATTACACCGCCCCTCGATTCTCTAATAAGTGGCGCCTGAAATTGTAAAAATGCTATATTTGTAACAGCATCAATTCTATCACATTTTTAAACCTAACATATTATTATTTTCTGGTTTTTGTAGTTTCTTATTAGCACTTACTTACCATACTTGTTATATTTCTACGATATTTAAATTCGTATTTCTTGTAAATATTTTCTTTTAAATTTAATACTTAATATGGGATTTTATAACTTACTATCTTTAATTTCGAGGTAAAATCCTTATTTGACTGGGATACACCCAGTAGCACAGAAAAACTCCGCGGTGTGAAATCGTGCGTGCGGGAAGTGAGGTGCATCAGTCGTGGGTTTTTCATTCATCGCTACACACCCCCCGGCCCGCGCGGACCATCGGGAGTGTTACGAACGAAGTTGACAAGCTATAGTATCCTCTAAAATCCCATACACCTAAATTACCATTTCATATTCACGGTTTCTGTAATCGCGGTACATTTTCGGAACATATATACCGTATATAGCTTTTCCTGTATTAATTACATGTACGATGTTAATTAATCTACGAAATTTAGCTTTTCTTACGCATTTTTGTAATAAATTAGGGCGGGTATTATTACCGCGTTACAAAGTTGATAGACCCGTAAAATTGTGAAAGGTAATTAATGACTACTGATAGGTATTGTAGGTATAATGAAATTCTATCCAATTTGCAAATTATGATAAACGACTTGAAACGTGCAAATTCATTCATTTAGCAGCTTTTCATACGCTTGCAGTTTTGCTTGTAATAAAATATTTTATGTCGACAACGATATTCTATATATAAATATGTTATATGACAACAAAATCACCGCAAAAAGAGAATTTAGCTACTCCACTGAACGCACACATGCAGAATTTTGTGTTTATCCACTTACTTAATTTATTAATATATACTTAATATATAGTTTTTACACTTCCTGAACACAGAACTCGACATTGTAGACAATATTTAGGTATTGCAGGGTGATAGCTGACATCAAGGCCTATTTACGGGACACCCTGTATATATATATATAAATATGTAATATGTTATATATATATATATATATATATATATATATATATAGGTATTATTTGTTTAAATAACTTTCGTTGTGAAATAAGTGACTAAATGAAATTAAGACAATTATGCACATTTGTCCACCTCAGTTTTGTGCCCTATCTCTAGTGTATCTCCTTGTGATATCGGCCAATAAACCTTAGTACCATTGTATGTCTGTCAAACTATTTATTTATTTGATTTACAAAAACTAAGCTAGACTCCAATATATGTGGAGTGTGAACATATTGAGTAATTTCATGGTAGTACAGAATAATAAGAGATGATAGGTAGATCAAAATTTTAAATGATCGCAAAATTCGTATATCGAGACGCACAGAGCGAAATAGAGAGAATGGCTGACAAAGGGACAAGTAGTATCTTTACACGAAGAAATATACGAGTAACTGTCACCTTTTCATCACTGTTTAGTTATTTAGATTTAAATGATTTTTTGATAAAGGAACTTATAACTGGGATATTAACTTATATTTTATAACTGGGACCTTAAATACTTACTTTGCTTAATTTTACTTTAGTTACTTTTGGTCGCGAAAATAAAAATAATGAAATAGCGGTTGAAAGTTTGTATGAAATGAAATGAAATTGTTCATGTCCTAGATTAATATCTATTGTTAATGAAATGCTAAACTATTTCGTGTATCTAATGATTTAGTTAAAGAAATGATGGTTGTAAAATGAGAAATACATTACGCAATTAAAGTAAAAAAAAAGGTTACATATCTACATGAATATAATAATCTATACCTAAATACTCCATGTCATTTTAAATTCCCAAAGCTCCCAACTATAAACCATTGTATTGTTTCGTCCATCCGTCGATTTTCAAAGCAATCAATCAAATGATAAATCAATAACACACGGTGTGCCTTGCTGTCTGTACAATCAATCCATATATACAAAAAATACAAAAATGTAAAATATTTTATTCAGAGCTATATTTGAGGCAGAATATTATTATTAGAGAGAGCTACAGTAGGTAACAACAGTCATATAAAATTCTCGTAGCCTTGGTAGTTAAATTAGCGAAAACAGAACATTTTCATCATCTACTAATAGATAAGTGGCCAAAAACTCTGTTTGTCGCCGACTGTTTTCTTGCGATTGGTTGCTTGCGTAGCTTAGCTGAGTCTACTAGTAACTTCATAGTCACAATAATTTAGAAAACCCGTCTTTCCAATATAAGTATGTAAGTCACCTAAAGGGGTGTGGATCCTCCTCCTAACAAGTGAGCCCGCTTCCATCTTAGATTCCATCATCACTTATCATCAGGTGAGATTGTAGTCAAGGGCTAACTTGTAAATAATAAAAAAAAAATACGTACAAATCGTACAAAATAGCAAAATTCCTTTCTCAGTACAGGTTCGTAATGATTCTTTACGAACCTGGTAATGCAAAAGTGCATTTTTGTGTCTATGAAGTGCACGCCACTCACTCCAGGAAACTATTACAGTTTCCATTTGTATACACTCTTGTACCCCGTATCATTAAAATTTAAAAAATACAAGGATTTTATTAAAATTTATTAAAGTGAATAAATGTAACTAAATAAAAACAAATAAATAAAATTAAAACCCAAGTTTTTGAGTTTTATCAAGATGTCGCCCTTATAGCAACTGTGACAGCAAACGTCAAATCGATTACTGCATTGAAAACGTCTTCAATCCGCCATTATTTCCCATTTTAATTGGTTGCATTTCTTGGGAGATAGTGAATATTATTTCGAAAGAATTAAAGTAAATTCGTAGATTTGTATAATCAAAAAAAGTTTCAAAAAATATTTTCTTTTATTTCCGCTAGGGTACAATGACTGATCCTGGGCTCCATACAATTTTGGACCACCTCCTTTGTAGAGTATTGAAGTGCCCAAATCGAATGGCTAATTTCGAAGTCTTTAGTATTGGGCAGGCTCCGAAGTATCGACGTCTTTGTTGACCTTACAAATCGGATTCGTACGTGACTACACAAAGCATTCAGCCGCGCAAGTCGACTGTAACCCTAAAATAAAACAAAAGGCATTACGATCAGTAGGCCGATAATGTATAAACTACAGCCTTTCTGGATGAGTACTGTTTACCAACAAAGAAATAATTAGAAATGAAGGTAGACAACGCATGTCATTTCGTAACTTATTTATTTTCAATTATGTATTGCTTATTAATAAAATGATATAAAAATATATTAACCATATCTAATTATTCTAAGCTTATTAATCAAATTTGTTTTCATTAATTTAAGAACAAGTTAATTATAATTATTATTAGTAGTGAAATGACTAGTGGTTTATACCCTCATTTTTAATTTGTTTGTTGGTAAACAGTATTCATCAAGAAAGGCTGTAGTATAGAATGGAAGGTGGCTATGAGGCGTTTTTAAGATAACCCCACTTTTGATTATATTGTAATGAAAGAGCGGAGCCTTCTGTCAAACAAGTTCACAAGACTTAACCTTAATTATTTGTTACATATTGATGTTACGGAAATAAACTCATCATCATCATCATTATCAACCCATATTCGGCTCACTGCTGAGCTCGAGTGTCCTCTCATAATGAAAGGGATTAGGTTATTAGTCCACCACGCTGACCCAATGCAGATTGACAGACTTCACATACGCAGAGAATTAAGAAAATTCTCAGGTGTGCAGGTTTCCTAACGATGTTTTTCCTTCACCATTTGAGACACGTGGTATTTAATTTCTTAAAATGAACACGCCTGAAATATTGGCAGAGGTCATAATCCACTTGACTATCACGGCTCATTTAATGTCGATTAATTATTTATTATTCATACAATCGATTTATTGATAAAAAACTTTGAAACACTGATCTATTTTTAATTAAAGCAATTAGGAAAACTAATTTAGTAATAACTCTCCTAATCTCTTAATTGTTACTAAAAGCTCGTTTGTTGAGCTTCGTCCTAAATTCGTTGCTTGTAATTTTTTACTCCTTTTCATGCAAATTGCCTAAAACGTTACCGCTAGAGTAAAGAACGAATTTCTGGTACAAAAGACATCAATTAAGTGTGATAAATTTTAATATTTTAGCGCGCAATTCAAGTTACCCATATTTACCAAAATGTGCTAATAGCTTGACAAATTTCCTAACGAAGTGTCTTTCATTGGCTTCACGTATTTTATAGTATTCTGTTATGATTTGCATTTGAATAGGTTGCAGATTAGTCGCCCAGTGTAGCTTCTGTCCAATATAAATCGAGCACCGATGTTTTACATTAAAGCCTCGATAGCTTTACGGAAAGACGCCGGTCTCATGAACATCGTCGTGGTTTTAACCCTGCCCGCAATGGCGTAACTACCCCGGGGTCCTTGAAATACCAGAAAATCGCGATCTAAATGTAGGTACCTACTTAGAAAATTTCGAAAACGAAAAAGAGCTGATGATAAAGTAACTTAGCATTTTTGTGTACTTGTATATGGTTAGGTTTTATCAAGTAAAAATATTAAATATACTCGCGACATTCATATATCCGGTATTAATACATATTAATGTCGCGAGTATATTAAAGTGGGCGAATAATTGTACATCTGAGTATATTTAATATTTTTACTTGGTAAAACCTAACTAGTCTAGACAGTGTGGCGCCATTTTTTTTTATTTGGACTAGGGCCCTTCGTTACCTAGCTCCGCCTCTGCTCATTGAACAGACTTTCCCTTTCAATAAAAAATACTTCTACTTCTAGAATTCCTTTAATCAAAAGGTCATAACACACTAATCGTTTAAAATTACATATCTTTTAAATAAATCCTCGGCAACTGCTGCAATCGACGGTGACGTAGTAGTAGCTATTCCGGAATCAACTATCGCAACTCTATTGGGATCACCATTAAGAAAAGTTATGTTGTCAAGCGCCATCAATTTGTCTTTAGCCCCCATATATCCTTTAGCAATATGTTCAGTAATCAAGGAGCCAAATATAGCTGACCGATACGAAACTGTTACGACTTCCGCCTCTTAAAAAAAATCAGGTCTATGGCGATAGGAACGTATATTTCCTAGTTATAGTATGGATGCGTCCATACTAGGTATAACTGGTAAATCTTACGTTTTATCGGAGTGCGATAAAATTTAGATTAAAATACATATCATTATCAACCCATATTCGGTTCACTGCCGAGCTCGAGTCTCCTCTCAGAATAAGAGGGGTTAGGTCAATAGTCCGCCATGCTAGCCCAATGCGGATTGGCAGACTTCACTCACGCAGATAATTAAGAAAATACTCTGTCTGGTAAGCAGATTTCTTCACGATGTTCTACTTCACGGTTTGAGACACGTGATATTTAATTTCTTAAAATGCACACAACTGAAAAGATGGAGGTGCACGCCCCAGACCGGATTCGAACCCACACTACCCGGAATGGAAGGCAGAGGTATACAAAATATTAGTGTTCATAAATATATTAAAAAAATAAGCTTTTAAAATAAACCAATTTGCCGGTGACGACAACGGCAACGAACTAGTGTGCAATGTTCAAAATGGTTTCTTCAGTTAACATGGTCAGTGCGGCCACTGGTCAGTGGTCGTGCCCATGGCCGCTAGTGCGTGAGGTTTCCTCGTCTCGGGTGCCTCGGGTGCCTCGGATGTCTTGGATGAGACGATGACTCGACTGACGAGCGCAGAGAGCGCACATAGTAGGTACGACGTATTGCTAGTGAAAGCGCCTTATGAAGTGTTGCTATACTGTAAGTTGTAGGCGATCGTTTTCCACCGAGCCGTAATAGCCCAGTGGACATGACCTCTGCCTTCGATTCGGAGGGCGTAGGTTCGCATCCAGTCCAGAATCCGGTCCGGCGCTTGCACCTCCAACTATTCAGTTGTGTGCATTTTAAGAATTTAAATATCACGTGTCTCAAACGGTGAAGGGAAAACATTGTGAGGAAACCTGCATACCTGAGAATTTTCTTAATTGTTATCTACGTTTGTGAAGTCTATCAATCCGCATTGGGCCAGCGTAGTGGACCTTTAGCAGGCCGCAGGCTGAGAAGGGTTAGGCCAATAGTCCACCACGCTGGCCCAATGTAGATTGGCAGACTTCACACACGCAGCGAATTAAGAAAATTATCTGGTATGCAGATTTCCTCCCGATGGTTTTAGTTCGCTGATTGAGACACGTGATATATAATTTCTTGAAATGCACACAACTGAAATGTTGGAGGTGCATGACCTGGACCAGATTTGAACCCACACCCTCCGGAATAGGAGGCTGAGTTCATATCCACTGGGCTATCACGGCTCGGCTCGTTTGCTATAGTTTATAATAATTTAGTTTAAAGTAGGTACGATGTTGGGTCTAGATTGATACGTTATCAAATAGGGCATTACATGATATTACCGAAAAATGATATTACATCATATATCATATTAATACTGTGATGTAATAACGTGGCTTTCATGTCATTGTGATGTACCTACCTAATCATATTTCATATTATTATTATGACCTATTAATGTCCACATTGAAGCATGTCCCAAAGGAAATCTAATTAAAGCCATATACCCAAAGGTCAGTTAGTTGCGCAACGCAGTCATAATCGCTTCAATGTTGAAGACGATTATGAAAAGTTTCTGAAACTCCATTATCATCATCATCAACGTCATTAGCTTATTTTTAATGATCCACTGCAAGACTTGGCTTTTTTGGGAATTTGGAAATTGACACCACCGTGGTGTTTCAATGCAAATGGATGGGTGATAAAAATTATAATAATATACTTTATTATGTAATTATGACCATAGTATTTTAGTGAATAAAGTATATGTTTCCTTACTTCTGTTGCTAAGCAGAATTCTCGGCTGGGCCGATTAAGGTTTTCTTAAATCAATTAAGATCTGATCTGATCAGATTCAGATCTGCCTGGTATGAGCCATCACCGTGGCTAGTTACCACTCTACCAGCAAAGACGTAATAACAAGCAATTTAGCGTTCCGGTACGATGTCGTGTAGAAACCGAAAGGAGTGTGGATTTTCATCCCACTCCTAACAATTAGTCCGCTTCCATCTTAGGATTGCATCATCGCGCATCGTGGTCAAGAACTAACTTGTGAAGAATAAAAAAAAAGAATTGTTGTCTTCCAGTCCAAAGGTTGTTATCATAAATAAACCAATCAATATCAGCCTTTTTTCCAGCCATCAACAGGCCAGGCCTTCCTTCTTCTAGGAGATATGGACCTTAGGTCCAGCATGCTGCTCCAATGCGGCTCGTGGTGTAATAAACTTTAATTATTAACATTAATTTATTAAGCCTACGTGTTAATCCAGATTATAATCTATCTCTACTTCAAATTTCAGGTGATTCGGTTCAGTAACCGAGGCGTGAAAGAGTAACAAACATTCATACCATAAAAATCATCAGGTTTTCGCAAATCTCGGGAATCCAAGGAGTTTTTTTGAATATAAAGTAGCCTATGTGTTAATCCAGAGTAAAATCTATTTCCATTCCAAATTTCAGCCAAATCGCTTCAGTAGAAGGGGCGTTAAAGAGTAACAAACATACATACATACAAACTTTCGCATTTATATTATTAGCAGGATACAAAAGAAAATCTTATCTAAATACAAAATTTGTTCCAAACCTTCACTGAGATCCCGAACATTACGATAACTTCAGTATTCTCAATAAAACCTATAAAGATAATAATTTTTATCACATTATTTTTTAATATCAATAGATATTTGTACTACAGTAATGAATTATACCTCATCAACACGTATAGGCGTATAGATAATAATGTATAAATCGATTTTCATTTATTTTATTTTATTATTAGTTAATACTTTTACGTCAGGTGAAAATGTGGTCGAAACAACTCACGGACGTGTATCGGGAAAAACTTTCAAGACCATGTTTCAAAAGAAAAGTTACCATGCATTTATGGGGATACCGTTTGCAGCACCTCCTATAAAGGACTTGAGATTTCTGGTAAGTATCCATAATACTACTGCGAAATTATTATAAAGTACATGTGCTAATTGTAAAGCGGCGGCTAAAACAGTTTTTTTGGCTACATTTCCTTGATGATACAGTATTTGTATAAATTTAGAAAAAATAATCTACAATTAAAATACTTTTAGCCTTCAAGCTTCGCAAAGTCAATTCAAAGAGGCGTTTTGCCAAAAGCCTGTTATCTCTACCAGTACCTAACCAATTTAACTTTATAAGAATCTTCAAGCATCCCAAAGTACATTCAAAGGTGCATTTAACTCTACTATAATAATAATTAGTAGTACCGTTGGAGAACCTCTCTGGCACAGTTCACAAAATTTAATAAAAACAAGTAAGGCGCTAACAAGAAATTATAGATTTAAAGAAAACATTGATGAGTGTATAACTGTCTATAACCAAATGGTAATATATCTAATTTTTATTAATTTGATCATTTCAGGCACCACAAAAAATAGAGCCATGGGACGGTGTGTTATCAGCAACAAAAATTAAACCAGCATGTATACAATACAATACAGTAACTCATAAAGGCAAACCCTTTGGGTTATACGGTAAAGAAGACTGCCTATACCTTGACATATTCGCACCAGACTTAAATGACAACAAAAAGCCAGTAGTAGTGTTTATTTATAGCGATCGCTTCCAAACCTCCTACAATAAAACAAAAGATTATGCACCAGACTTCTTTATAGAAGAAGACATAATTGTTGTTACCATAAGTCACCGACTCTCTATATTTGGTTTTCTTTCCTTCGAGAATAAAAACACACCCGGGAACGCTGGTCTAAAGGACATAGTTGCAGGATTAGAATGGATCTCAAAAAATATAAGGAACTTTGGAGGCGATCCCGAAAAAGTCACTTTATTAGGCTCTCAAGCAGGCGGTGTTGCTGTGGATTTGCTAATACGGTCAAAAGCACATAAACTATTCCGTTCAGCCATCCTCCAGAGCGGCACGGCTTTAAGCCCCACTTTCTTGCAAGAAAATGTTCGAGAAAGAGCATTCAAAATGGGGAAATTGCTAGAAATACCCACTACTAACGATGATAAGCTTCTACAGGAACTAAATGAAGTGCCCGCCTGGAAATTATTAGACGAAGAACTGCGAACAGTGCCAGATGACTATTATAAAGAAAACCAGAAAGGAATACTAGCATTCGGTCCTATAGTCGAGAAAGATTCGGATGGCCTCGTAACCGAATATCCGGAAAATTCATCCGAGAATGTAAACATTCCTATTATGATCGGGCTTAACTCCCGCGAGGGTTTCGCTGCCGCACTGAGATTCCTTATGGAACCGCATTGGCTTAAAATGGTTGATAAAGATTTTACCTTTTTAATGCCTTTGCGTATGAATTTTCAATTCGATCCTTTACATGACGCCTACTACGAGGCGATAGACGAATTAAAGAAATTTTATTTCAAAGGCAACGTGACTGTAAAAAGTGCACCAGAATACATGACTTACATTGGGGATATAAAAGCGTACGGTATAGACAAAGCTGTACAAATGTACTCTAACATATCTTCAAGTCCTGTGTATTATTATTACTTCGATTACTTCAGTGATTTGAATGAGAATAAGGTGAACTTTTTGAAAATGGCAAAGGCTGAAGAAGGTACATGGGGAGCCGCCACGGGAGACGAACTATGCTATTTATTCAGATGCCCGAATCTCAATGAGCAATATATTAAGTATCAAAGTACAGACTCGGAGGAGCAGAAAATGCTAATGAAATTGATAAAAATGTGGGCAAACTTCATAAAATACGGGTGAGTGACGAACATTTGCATAATATTCTCTTCCGCTATGAAACAAGCAGGTTTTGTAATAAATTTATTCTTGAAATCGGCTTTAAAGTGAATTTTGTCAATTTTCTTGCTTTGAAATTTAAATATTTTGAGATTTTTTTACTTATTAGAGAAATGTCGGGCAGAGATTACATCGAGATTGATGGATACAAAGATACAGTACAGTTTCGATTAGATAAAACGATACAGTTAAAACTGAACGCCTGCGGGTAAGGCAGATGATGCTCCTTCAGTTTTATACAGCAAATCGCCTTTAAACTCTTGTCTATATACGAGTAAAAACAATCTAAATATTTATACTTTACATGTACCGACTTATTCGGTGTGTTTAATGTACGTATGCTGACTTAATGCTCTGCAAATAGTCGTCATCAACCCATATTCGGCTCACTGCTGAGCTCGAGTCTCCTCCCAGAATGAGAGGGCTAAGGCCAATAGTCCACCACGCTGGCCCAATGCGGATTGGCAGACTTTACACACGCAGAGAATTAAGATAATTCTCTGGTATGCAGGTTTCCTCACGATGTTTTCCTTTACCGATTCAGACACGTGATATTTAATTTCTTAAAATGCACACAACTGAAAAGTTGGAGGTGAATGCCCCGGACCGGATTCGAACCTACACCCTCCGGAATCGGAGGCAGAGGTCATATTCACTGGGCTATCACGGCTCTTCATCGGCTCACTGGGCTCACTGGGCTATCTGCAAATAGTAGCTAGTACAAATAGTTTTTAAACTAAACCACGAACAGACATACATAAGTGTTCCTTGTTGACTTACCCTAAAAAACATACATTAATTTTATTTACAGGAATCCAACCCCCCACGAGGATAATCCATTGGGTGACATCAAATGGCCTGCATATGATTTGAAATCCAAGCAGTATCTGCATATTGACAAAATTATTAAAGTAGAGAAGGATTTATGGAAGTACAGGTTCAACTTTTGGGATCAGTTTTTAAAAAAGTGGGAAAAACGAGCTGAGCTTGGGCTAATTTCTAAGAAGGGTGATGAAATTAAAAACGATGAACTTTAAACTGTGTTTATTTATTTTGCCTCTTACGTGATATTTAAATTCTTGAAAATAAATATCACGTTCCTCAAACGGTGAAGGGAAAACATCGTAAGGAAACTTCATACCTGAGTGTGTGAAGTCTGCCAATCCGTTTAGGCCATCGTGGTGGTCTAATAGTGATAGTCTAGCCCCTCACTGAACCCCTCACTGATTCTGAGAGGAGACTCGTGATCAACAGTAAGCTGAATATATTACTTTGTTAAAAATAATGATGATGATGATGATGATGATGATGATCAATTATTTGATTTTGACATTTTAATTAATATTGTAAACCTTCTTGATTTTGACATTTTAATTAACATTGTAAACCTTCTTGATTTTGACATTTTAATTATTTTTTTTATTATTGTAAATTTTTGGTAAATTATTTTAGATTGTAAGTTAATCTTTTACTTTAAGTTTTTAACCGGACTCTGCAGTGTTGTGAATGCCTGTAAAAGATGGCTGCAGTAGTTCAAGAATTTTGTAACTCACTTATATATAATGTTTTCTGCTGTCATTGTTGGCGTTACAAATAAATAAATAAATAAATAAATAAATGATGATGATGACTTTAAAAGCAACAGCCTGCCTATACACCACTATTTTTAGGGTTCCGTAGACCACAAGGAACCCTTAAACTTTCACCATGTCTGTCTGTCTGTCCGCGGTTTAGCTCAACAACGAGATAGTTGTAATTTAGCAATTTTAGTTAAAAATGTCGGCAAAGTCGTAAATATTTTATAGACAACCTCCCCTGCATGTAAGATGGCGATGATTTTTTTAAATCTTTTATCTCATAGTGCGAAGTATCGCTATCGGTATTTTGTTTCATAAAAGGGATTAAAGCGCTATATTAATCTAATCAAAATCAAAATCAAAAATCATTTATTTCAAGTAGGCTCAGTTTTTCAGCACTTGTGACACGTCAGTTGACTATTTGTAAAGATTCTACCACCAGTTCAGAAGGCTGGTTCTGCTGAGAAGAAACTGGCAAGAAATTCAACAGTTTCTCTTTAAAAAACAACATACAGTATTATAATTTACAATTGACGACAACATTACACAATATCTTAAAGTTTTACTTCCTGTGTGAAGGTGGAAGCTGATCCAAAAGCCTCAAGCGCCTTTATCTCTAAGGAACTCATCAATGGTTTAATAACCTCGACTAAGTAATTGTTTTTTAACACGTTGCTTAAAGCTATGCGTTGGCAGGTTCATCTCAGTCTTGGGAATCTTGTTATAGAAGAGTACACCCAAACCAACGAAAGATTTTTTTACTCTTCGGAGACGATATGCAGAAATAATTAACTTATGCCCGTGTCAAGTAAGAACTGGGTTTAAATCTCCTTTTCGTTTGTACAATTCATCATTACGTTCGGAGCTACAGGGATTTAAAGGGTCAGATTTGCGGCACTGCCATGGATCCCTGAAAAACTCTCCATACAAAATGGCTCGAATTAATGACGTTGTTGATTCGCTGATCGATAGATTTGTATGGGCGTTCAAACATAATTACAAATATTCATGTTATTTGTGCGTTTATTTTTATAGATCATATATTGGAACATATCACGTTTAATGTAAGGAAGCTAAAAATGTATGAATTTACATTTAAACGATAGATTGTGAAATTTTATAATCTTCTTTATTTTGCAAACATCCAGTCAATCTTTGTTTTTTACATATTAGTTAATATTGAACCTATTTTTCCGAATGTCTTAAAAAAATCAATATATTCAAACCTAGTTATCATTCCCATTATTACCTACTTTTTACTGGAAACGGTCCAATGGAGGTCAATTTGCAACGTTTTGTTCCATAGTTTGTGGCCATTCAAGTATGCAACTGAATGGAATCAAAACAAAAATCATCCATATAATTTTCTTAACTTCTTAAGAAATTTCACAATAACAATGAACATAAATCTTAACCTGTTTGGTATTTTAAGACTTCACTACAGCCATGTACCTAAAAAAATGGATTAATATTTCCCCAATCACGTATTTTAAATACATATTTAGATATTTTTTCTGATTGAGTGGATAAAATAAACTAGCCAAATGCGTGTTGGGCCACCTCTTCGCTATCACGTTAATTCACTATCTTTGACGTATGCTAGTTGTCATATACATAATTGAGATTCTATGTAACAAATGTCATCCGGTGCTTACTGGTGGACATTTCTCAATATATATTTGTAAATAAGTCATATTTTTTTTATGTAGATACGTAATCGGTAAGAAACCCTCGGTGGGCGAGTCCGACTCGCACTTGTACCGGTTTTATTTATGAAACCTTTGGTATACGTGTCTACAAACGATTGTATAATTTAGTGTCATAAATCCCACGTAGGTACATTCTACTAATGAAAAAAAGATACAGTTAAATAATTATAAATACCTACTTCGACCAAAATACCCAGAAGCATAGAAATTTATGGTTCATAAACACCTAGATTAGTTACCAGCAACTTTAATCCGATACAAAGAATTACCGCTAACATTATCAGCTCGATGTTCAGTCAATAATTGCGCTGCGCTATCACTAAACGCCGGTTAGATTACAAATCATTTATCTGTAGAACACGTCAGTCATAAACACATATGTAAAGACTGTAAACAAATGTAACAAAATTAATAAATCCATTACAATGGCTGTCCCTAGTGTTAGTTTAATTCTTTTATTTGTTTTTTGTCTAAATGAAGCAACAGGAAATGTGATAGTTGAAACAAAATCGGGAAAAGTATCTGGTTTAGAAGTGAAATCAATATTTCCCGATGAAAAACATTATGCATTTTTGAGTATACCGTATGCTCTACCGCCGATTGGCAATTTAAGGTTTAAGGTGAGTTCTAATCATTAAAAAAATGTTCAATTTATTTAACAAATATTTTTTTTTATAAATATGTTACATATTTATTTAGCGGGAATTTAAATTGAACTTTTTTATAACCTGCATATTTGTTACAGGCACCAGTACCACACCCAGGATGGGAAGATGTTTTGGAAGCAAAAAATGCGAGAAAAACTTGTGCACAGTATTACTTACCACAAAGAAATGTTAAAAATTACGGGTTTGCTGGCGATGAAGATTGTTTACATTTAAGCATTCACACGCCAAAACTGCCGAGTAAAGAAAATTCATTGCCAGTTATAGTATTTCTGTATAACGAAAACTTTAGATCAACATATAATGCTACTAAAGAATATGGGAACGACTTTTTCATGAAAGAAGAAGTTATTATAGTAACACTGAATCACAGAATCGGATCCTTAGGTTTCGTATCATTTGAAGACGAAATACTTCCTGGTAATAACGGGATAAGGGATGTAATATTGGCTTTAAAATGGATTAAAGATAACATTATTAACTTTGGTGGCGATCCATCAAGAGTAACTCTAATGGGCAATTTAGGTGGAGGAGTGATTGTAGATATATTATTGCATTCCCCAAAAGCGAAAGGTTTATTTAGTGCAGCTGTAATGCAAAGTCAGTCTGCTCACCATCCATTATTTATGACTTATAATGCGAAAAAAAGAGCAATCGCTCTCGCAGATTATCTGAAGGAGAAAGCTACGACAAGTGAACTATTTCTCCAACGCATGTCTGGTGTATCAGCATTTAAATTAACAGAAGCTGAACTGTTATCAATTGACGCGGATGAAGCGAGAGCAGTACAAAGAGGTGTCGTAGAATTTGGTCCTGTTGTTGAAATCGAACATGACGATGCGATACTTACCAAACTTCCAGAAAACAGTACTATTCAAGTATCAGTCCCGGTGATGATCGGTTTCAATTCAAGAGAAGCGATAGAAATAAGTGAACGGTATTTACACATGCCTAATTTTCTTACTTATGCTGACAGAGATTTTCTGCTATTGTTCCCGCGCAGAGTCAATTACCATTTTAAATTAAACGATCACATATACTATAAAGCGATTGAAGACATTAAAGACTTTTATTTTGAGGAAGGCTACGTAAAAATAAGTAAACCAAGCGAGTATATGAATCAAGTTGGAGACATGGAAGTTTTTTATCCAATTGATAACACAGTTCGCAAATATACAAACACTACTGATTCACCTGTTTATTACTACATGTTTGACTATAGCGGTGATTTAAATTTCCGAAAAAAGAGCATTTTAGAAGAAGCAAGAACTCTCGACGGCACGTGGGGGGCATCTATCGGCGATGAACTATGTTATCTATTTATTTGCCAGAAACACAGAAAAGTTTACAGGAAATTGTTGGAATCCGAGGACTCTGAAGAAATTAAAGTAGTATGGTCAATGGTCAAACTTTTTGCTGATTTTGCTAAAACTGGGTGAGGAATAATTTTTATATTTCATTGTAATTTATCTTTGTCAAACTCGCAAAATTTTGTATAACATAAAGTTACTAATTATTGCCACTTCAGCTAAGCGACTCGTGGAGCTATGTCGGGACTTTGGTTCTTCTGCGGATTCTTTTATCTATGATTCGATCGTGCAGCGATTTTCCGAGCATAGCTCGTTCCATCGGCTTAGAGTTACACAGAAGGCGTGTGAATTTGAGCCTTCTTATGAGGTCTATAGTTGGAAGAGCCAATGGACGTTGGGGTTCTAAGGTGCTGGAATGGCGACCCGCACTAAAACGCAGTGTTGGCGGACCGCTCATCAGGAGGACTGATGACATCAAGCGAGTCGCAGGGTTTCGTTGGATGCACGCGGCTCAGGATCCTGATGTTTGAAAGTCCCTACAAAAGGGCAACGTCCTGAAGTGCATCGCATCAGCTGAAATGATGATATCAAAATATGTTAATTTCATGTAAGCTTAGTTTACGAGAACTTTTGAAACGTCTCGTTTGCCTATTTGTAGATTCTGGCACACTGATATTTACTTTTCGGTTCTCTTTTTCAGAAACCCCACACCTCCAGGCAGTGACTTTACTTGGAAACCAGCTACTAAAGAAAACAGACAGGCTTTAATAATAAGCGAAGAGTTAAAGATGCAGCCACATCTATACAAAGATAAAGTGAAGTTTTGGGATGATTTCATTGAAAAGTATGAGAAGCTAGCGGTAGACGGTGTAGTGAAAGATATTAAAGATGAATTATAACTAACATATTAATGTGATGTTATTTTTTTTTTTTGCTAGATCACTAATTATTGAGATTACTTTGTTCATCAATTAACCTTTTCTTATCAGTACGTCAGCCGCGTGAATTTGTAGTTGACTCACTCAAAAAGTTGACATCATTATTCTATATTGCTTGTCTTTTGGTTCAATTAATGTAGTCGTCACGAGTGAGACACTAATTTATTACTGTGGTAATCAATTTTATATGATAGTTTATTTACTGAAAAATAAAAAAAATGTTGGTCAGTAGGATAAATGATAATTATAGAACAAAAAAATCACCTGCAATTTTTAAATTAACTAACGTTATAAAATATTGCTGAACTGAAAAAAGAAAATAAGTTAAATTCTAACTAAACGCTTTATGTTGCCGCATGCGGTGACAGTGACAAACATAGTTTTGGCAGATCATCCTTTGACCGAATTGTTTGTTGCCGCCTGCGGCATTATAATAAACTGAAAACTGTTTTTCTCTTTTCAGCTCATTAAGCTTAAGCAGTCTGGTATTTTGTTTTTATAATAATATTTTTTTCGGACTTTTACAGTAAATACGCTAGTTATTTTAAATCAATTAACCATGTTTATTGACATTACATAGTATAAAATGAACTATATATTTTTTCACCTCTCTAGCTCAAAAATGCTGCTTAAAAACAGTAAGCGAAAGTGGCGTTTATTCACTCCGTGAGACAAAAATGTTCACATTATTTTAGTATTTCGCTTCTTGTGTCATTGAATCCCTCACAATGCTCAGGATTCAAAACTCAGAACTCGCAGCGAAAACGACCATTGCTGTCTTGTTGAACAAATAACTATTTTTACTCTGCCGGCAATCCAAAGACCATGTCATTCGTCATGATCTATTAATGATGATTGCGTAATCCAATAGGCAATATTATCAATAGATAACAAAATTGTGAATTCCTGATGCAGTTATCATTTTACCGATCTCATAATTTATTAGTGCGAGTTTAAGTGGCTTAATAAAGTATAATATTGGAGCTTTTATCATGTTTTGATATTTAGTTCTAGAACAGCTCAAGCTAAAAATTCATCTCTAACTCATAGTGACCGTCCACGGTCAACTCGGCAATGACGACGAAAAAAGTCACGTGTTGCCAGTGATGACCTATGGTTCTGAGACTTGGTCGCCAACTGTGGGCCTCTTATGAAGGCTCAGAGTCACACAGCGGGTGATGGAACGAGCTAAGCTAGGAGTATCTTTGCGTGATTGAGTCAGAAATGAGGAGATCACCATACTAAAGACATAGCTAAACGTGTCGCGAAGCTTAAGTGGCATTAGGCGGGGCATATAGTTCGAAGAGCCGATGGATGTTGCGGCCCCAAGGTGCTGGAATAGCGACCCCGCATTAGAAAACGCAGTGTTGATCGACCAGGTGGACTAACGATATCAAGCGAGTCGCAGGGATTCGCTGGATGCAAGCGCCTTAGGATGGTGATGTTTGGAAGTCCCTACAAAAGGCCTATGTCCTGCAGTGGAAATCCGTCGGCTGATATGATTATGGTGAAATAAAAAAAAAAAACAATTCCTCTCCACGTACAAAATACACATAAGTGCAAAACATTATTGCAATTTAGATAATAAGTTAAAAAAATAGTATTTTTTAAGTTAAAAGAAAATTTTTAACGTCTGTGAACCCATTTTTTTAAATGAAATTTGATTATGGCAAACTGCCAGTAACCGCTAATCTGGCTAACAAATTCCTTTTTGAAGTAGAGTTCAGCATTTTTTTATGTCATTACTATAATAGATGCGAGAACTTTTGCATTTAAACCTGCCTATTTTAGGATTTTCAAGATTTTGCCCTCCCTATAGGGAAAAAATCCCAAATTAATATTGTGCGTATTGGGTGCCTTGCCTGTGGGTGAACAATTAGATGGTGTATGTTTGTTATAATTATTTTATTTATTTAAAATTTAGATTTTATTATCCTTTTAATTCTTAGTCTTAATTTTTTTTTAATAGTTTAAATTATTTAATAATACCTAGATATTATAGAAGCGTTTGACGAAAATATTACTTAACAATTAGCTTGACGTTTAGTAAATTGTGACGTCACAAAATGGAGGACAGCGTTTTTGACGTTCGTTTAAAAATATACGAAATTAATATTGTTTATATTAAATTTGATTTGAGTCAACTACCCTATCTAATATTATTTAAACGGGTACATACCACGAGATTTTTAATCACGTGGTCACGACGGGACTCAAGTTTGCGAGATGCGAAGTTGACAGCAGCTGTTAGGGGCAGAATCGATCTACCCTCTTTCTTGTTATTTTTTTTTTTCAACAACCTCACGTTTTTGTCTGTTTAGGCAAACCACACTCACGAAATCGCTTTTGTTATTAGGGTTTGGTATGTACCCGTTTAAATAATATTTGGAATGAACAACCACGAAATAAGTTTAAAATCATTACCCTATTATTATACTATTAAATACCTACAATTAACTGTCGTCATCTCTATGTGTACATACATACTCGTAGAGTAGCACAACCACAACAATAGTCATCATGAGTAAAAGAAAAGTTTAAAACACACCAGCACCAGCCACTACCATTAATTTTAATTTCTGTTCACTTTATCCCAAACAACAATAAACTCGGTTAGTGCCACAGTACCGGCGCGATGCTCTTTCTGCTAATTACACTTCACCCATTACGTTTTGTTATCCATAAAAACGGATGATACAAAGCGATAATGCACTTTATTCTCATAATTATAAGGTTTGAAATTGAGTGGATGGGAATCGTTTATGTTTCTGACCGCGTTATAAAATCCCCATTAGTTGATTGATGCTGTTAACTGGATAATTAATCGTGGATTTGACGGCTTGCGTACATTTATTGAACGGTAACGCAGTTTGCGAACAATATCCGTATAGACTGTGAAAATGCTGAGGATTTTTTATCAATGATGAGTTAGTCTTTGACTACGATCTTGCTTGATGTTAAGTGGCAGTCTGGCTACGGATTGGCAGACTTTACATACGGAGATAATGAAGAAAATTGTCAGGTATGTAGATTTCCTCACGATGCTTTGAGACACGTGATATTTACCTAATTTCTTAAAATGCACATAACTGAAAAGTTGGTGGTGCATGCCTCGGACCGGATTGGAACCCACACCCTCCGCAATCGGAGTCTGGAGGATGTTTACTATGCGATTGAATGAAAATAAGACAATTAGCCACCTTCCTAGTCCTAGGCAAAGAGGAGACAGCTAGTTTCTTCTAAAAAAATTTAGTTAAAATTCTCAGCTAGGAGTTTGGTAGTTGTTGGTGAAACGTGCTCGGTCGCAAGTTTGTCAAACCGCTGGTCCCGTTCATTACCAATTACCTACACCTGAGTAGTGGTCGGTAAGGAATTTAATATTAGCCAATGGTTCACCACACCGGCCCAATGTGGATTGGCAGTCTTCACACACCCAGAGAATTAAAAAAATTCTCTGGTATGCAGGTTTCCTCACGATGTTTTTCCTTCACCGTTTGAGACACGTGATACTTACCTAATTTCTTAAAATGCACATAACTGAAAAGTTGGTGGTGCATGCCTCGGACCGGATTGGAACCCACACCCTCCGCAATCGGAGTCTGGAGGATGTTTACTATGCGATTGAATGAAAATAAGACAATTAGCCACCTTCGTTCGCCTCACTTTTGACGCGTCAGTGACATCTAATATATAAAATTCTCGTGTCACAGTTTTCGTTGTCATACTCCTCCGAAACGGCTTGACCGATTTTGATGAAATTTTTTGTGCCTATTCGGTATCTATGAGAATAGGCCAACATCTGTTATTTATACCCCTAATTGTGGGTAGGGTAGGAGTAGGGTAGGGTAGAGGTAGTTGATAATTTACATCGAGTTTCACGCGGACGAAGTCGCGGGCATCCGCTAGTATCTTATAAAATCTTTGCCTGAAATGGGCCGTATAGACTGATAATGTTATTGAATGTCAATGAGCTATTGGTCCTGCGAGCCAGTCGAGTCTCAACTATCAATCGATGCAACATTTACATCTATTTATCACCAGTTAATCCCCTGTTGACATGTCTCGAAGGCCGGGAGTAAAGAAGAGTAATATTTAGTCATTTCTCAACGCCACGTCCCTTCCCGCTCGTAAGTCAGCGTGATAAATTATCGACTTGTGATTACATCTAGGTATTACATTGTTTTACGCGCATTATTGTTAGCTTTTGCTTTATTAATCGTATTAATAAGTTTATCTATACAAATATTGCAAAAAAAAAACATCATCATCATCATCATCACCATCATCATATTGGCCGATGGACGTCCACTGCAGGACATAGGCCTTTTGTAGGGACTTCCAAACATCACGATACTAAGCGACCTGCATCCTACGAATCGCTGTCGCTTCATGTAGTCAGTCCACCTGGTGGGGCGTCGACCAACACTGCGTTTACTAATGCGGGGTCGCAAAAAAAAAACAGTTTGTAACTTTATATATTTTTTTAATTCTCTACAAGTTAGCCTTTGACTACAATCTCACCTTCTCACCTGATGATGCAATGTAAGATAGTTTTTCCATGGCGCAGTGGATTTACAAGCCAGAGGTTCGATCCTCGATAGAGGTTTCCTAATTGGTCCAGGTCTAGCTGGTGGGAGGCTTCGGCCGTGGTTAGTTACAACCCTACCGGCAAAGACGTAAAAAAGAGATTGTAATTGTCTACATTTTATTAATTTTTGCTTTCACACGTGGGGGCCCTGTAGTCCGGAAGTCCTGTATCTTCTATCTTCTATTATTATAAAGCTTAAGAGTTTGTTTGTTTTTTTGTTTGTTTGTTTGATTGAACGCGCTAATCTCAGGAACTACTGGTCCGATTTCAAAAATTCTTTCAGTGTTAGATAGCCCAATTATAGAGGAAGGCGGATAGGCTATATATTATCCCCGTATTCACACGGGAACGGAAACCACGCAGGTGAAACCGCGCCCTGTCAGCTGGTCATTGATTCGGCCTATGCCTATGATAGAATAGCATAAAGCCTTTCTAAAATGTGTCTAGATATCACAAGCTCTCGGTCAATAATCATAATACATACCTACTGATAATAAGTACGTCAAAAGGATCATATTCCACGCTTCCATGGCACATAATCATGAGTACACCATTTTTACGACTCCATCGTATACGGTTACGTAGTTAAGACGCTAAACATGAAACACGAAGCAGATTGTGAGAACGTATGTTTACTCGGAGTATCTTTATGGTGATGACTTGCCCGTCGCCTGTAGTGTAATGGTATTGCCTTACCCGTCAAATACTGTTGGTTATTTCTGAACATAATTGTTTGTCGAACTACCCACATACAAAACCAAAATATATCCAGTATTGTAGGGTTCTTATTTGCTGGTACCTTCCACTCGGACTTTTTTTGAAAATAAGCTTTAAACGTTTAATGTTTTTTATTGAAGTAACTGTTTATCAGTAAAGGTATAACTGTAACAGTAACTGTAAGGATCTGAATGGCGATATTATTTTATATCTTCTACTAATATTATAAAGGCGAAAAAGTTTGTTTCGCTAATCCCTGGAACTACCTTGTTCGATTTAAAAAAGTCATAAATATTGGATGGACTATTTATTGAGTAAGTTGTAGATTATACACGTCTCACTACGATCAGTGAAGCACGATGAATTAAAAAAAAATACGGAAAAATATTTCATATGAATACTTTCTCGTTGCGTGTGTTTTAAAGAGCAAAACACGATTTATAAATGGGAAATTATCAGGTCTTAAAACTCCCACTAAGAATGTTACCAAAAAACCGTCGAGTGCGAAAGCGAAGTCCCGGACTTGATGGATGGACGACCGATGGATGTAGGTAAAAGACGTCTTACGTAAAACTAGTTAACACTCCCCTTCTCCACTCAAGTTATTCTCCCCTATCCTATCTAAATCTATCTATCTACATCGCTAGCTATCAATATACATGTCGACCGTCACGACAAGAATGAATGAACCAGTCGCATTTCCTATATCGCAAGGACTCGGCCTCCCGCTACTCCCCGTCTAACTCACGACACATTTCTTACTTTCCCGGCTCGTGTCGGTTCGAGCCGATCTCATGACCTCGTGTCGACACGACCGTTATGACAATTGCACGTTTTCGGGCGATCCTCTTGACTATCATCTTTAACATTAAACTATAGTTAAAATTCTTCTACCTGCTCGTCCGTACAGAATTATTTAACTTCATGTCTAGTCATTGCATGAAGTCAGTTTAAGTCCAGTTTAGTCACAACTCGGGCCTGACGTCAGTATTCCCCGCGACCAGCCAGCATCTCATCGCACACCATCTCATGTAAACATGGCAAGTGACAGCCTTAGTCAGCGGTCCACCAGTGACGGTCACCACAAAGTCACGTCACAGTCAAAGCCATAATCGGGGTCAAGTCAATAGTCAGTTGGGATATGTCTGGAGTCTAAGTAAAAAAACCTTAGTTTACTATGTGGGCACAAATTCTCTATCCTATTTCTGGTATCAGAATATGGGTTGACATCAGAAGCGGATTTAAAGAGCAAAACGCAATTTGTGAATGGGAACCTATCAGGTGTAACAATTCCCACTAAAAATGTTACCATTAAATAGTAATATAGATTCGTTATTAATAAGAGAATTTATAAAATCCGCGATAAAAATAATACAAACATAAGGTTTCACATCCATTTTAGAGGAGTATGTCGTATGTTCATGATAAATGATCTCGGAGCTTAATAACACAGACTGTGAAGCGAGTGTTATTAATGGCCCGGAACATCCTCCCGAAAGCTCTACGGAACCTCCCAGATTGAACGGCGAACGTTCAAACTGTGTACATAAGATTTATTTTTTGTTTTGCTGTAATAAACAATTTGCTAATATATAAAATACTAGCGGACTAAGTAGCCTATGTGTTAATCCAGGCAATAACTTATCTCAACTTTCAGCTATTCCGTCCAGTAGTCGAGGCGTGAAAAAGTAACAAACATTAATATCATCAAAATCATCAGTTTTCGCAAATCTCGAGAAACTATGGATTTTTTCGGGATGAATTGTTCGAATTCGAAATGCCTTTGTGTTAATCCAGAGTAAAATCTATTTCCATTTCAAATTTCAGCCAAATCGCTTTAATAGTAGCGGCGGTAAAGAGTAACAAATATCCGAACATCCACACAAACTTTCACGTTTATAATATTCATCATCATTCTCAACCCATATTCGGCTCACTGCTAAGCTCGAGTCTCCTCTCAGAATGAGAGGTTAGGCCAATAGTCCACCACGCTGGCCCAATGCGGATTGGCAGACGTCACACACGCAGAGAATTAAGAAAATTGTCTGGTATGCCGGTTTCCTCACAATGTTTTTCTTCACCGTTTTTGAGACACGTGATATTTAATTATTTAATTTCTTAAAATGCACACAACTGAAAAGTTGGAGGTGCATGCCCCGGATCGGATTCGAACCCATGCCCTCCGGAATCGGAGGCAGAGGTCATATCCACTGGGCTATCACGGCAGTTTATAATATTAGAAGGATATATCCCAAAAAAAAACCCGTTTCCATTCTATAGCCACTCATCCGTATTAACACAACTAAAGAAGATTTTTCAAATAAACTTCAGAGATAAAACAGTACTCGCACCTCTCAGATTTCATTTGTAGATTCACGAGATTAAAAAATATGAAATCAAAGAATCACCATAGTACCGGGATCCGATTACCTTGCCTTTTACATTTTAAGCGGCTAAAGTGCTTTAATCGGACTCGAGTCGGTGTAATTAAAAATGAGGATTGAGAAATTAAATATTTCGAATGAATTTTAAAGTTGCCGATGCACCTTTTTACTCTTCAATTCATCAATTCTTTTGATAACGAACGAGTTTTCTTCAATTTTATGAATTTACTCTCGCAATAGGGATTATGATTAGGTTTGAATATATTGATTTTATGATACATTTGGGTAAATAAGGTAATTGTTAACTAATTTATACATAAAAAGCAAAGATTGACTGTATATTTGCAAAAAAATAAGATTATAAAATTAAAAATATATTAAAAATCTTTTACCGTAATTAGATGAAAATGAACTATAAACATAAACGCATAAGTAACAAAGATATTAGTAATTTTGTTTGACCGCCCATACAAATCTAACGATTACTATGCACCTACGATTTCGATTCTTGGAACTATTTATATTAATCCTACATACGGAACCCTCCGT
Source organism: Bicyclus anynana (assembly GCF_947172395.1). Taxonomy (NCBI): domain Eukaryota; kingdom Metazoa; phylum Arthropoda; class Insecta; order Lepidoptera; family Nymphalidae; genus Bicyclus; species Bicyclus anynana. The sequence continues at coordinate 11,075,511 of NC_069102.1, read as the reverse complement.
AGGCGATTCAGACTCTCACTTGTCCGGTTTTTTAATTATTCACACAACACATAACACACACATACGTACTTCTTATTCAATTGCGACAAAGAATTCGACGTCATAGAGATCGTTGCAAGACCAAATTACCGGTTAAATTGCCGAAATATAAGTACGAACGAAATATTCCTATCTCTCAAAGTTATTGGCAAATAAACTTATAACGACAGCGAACGAGGAAGAACTTTTATTGCGAATGTACTTTGATAATAAAACCTGGCAACATGACGTACAGAATGTATAGAAACCTCTCATACAGATAATTCATTTATAGTAAGTAAGCTCTCTTTTCAGAAAGCTTTTGATAAACGAATTCTGTTCATTAGAGGTACCTAATGTTACACATGCTCTTAAATAGCATGCTAAAAACGTGCTATTAAGTATGCTCCATCTTATAATGGATGGACTGATGATACATGCTTATCATCAGTTTACATTTGCTAGCTATATTGCTAGCAAATGTAAACTGATGCTATTTTTAAGTATGTTCCTAAATAAGCATGCTCAAAGCAAACATTCCAATTACACATACTAATTTGTATCTATCGCTCTCTGTTTATAGTACGTGTTGAAGGTGAAGAGGATACAGAATAGCAATGCTGATCGACTTGCATACTCATAAGTCCATCAGCTGATATGATGATGATGAGAAACAACACCGACCTTAACACATTTTAGGTATACTCGTACACGTATATATTTTATAGATAAGTACGGGTGTAAACATATTAATAATTAAATAAATTAAAACTAAGAATTATCAGTATATTAAATTAAAATTTATAATAAATACAATCTAATTGTTCACCCTGCTAATGTATTTTTCAACCTTTCATCTTATGCTAATTAATACGTAGCACCTACCGGTAAATAATCCGTCCTAGATCTTAGGAACTAGCCTGAAAGCGGGATAAGAATAGGGTTATCACTCGTCATTAATGAGAATATCTTAGCAATCCATTCATCGTATACTCATATGATGAATGGATTGCTAAGATATTATCGTCTGTCAGAGAAAAACTCCAACCAGAGGCTGGGACCTGTGAACCGGGTGGAGGGTTAAGGAGTTCTTTATTCATTTTGTACTCTCCCTGTCCATCGAAATTTGTTAGAATAATACTAAAGCAGCTCTGGGTATCCGTTCTAATATGGCACATGCTGGTAGAGGTACCAGCAAAATCTTTCTGTAACCTGCTTAAAGAGCTGGGCCTCTAGAAACGAACTATTGACCTTGAAAAGGCCTTGGCCTCTTTAGAACTCAGGCAATAACTCCAGGCAATAACTTATCTCAACTTTCAGCTATTCCGTCCAGTAGTCGAGGCGTGAAAAAGTAACAAACATTAATATCATCAAAATCATCAGTTTTCGCAAATCTCGAGAAACTATGGATTTTTTCGGGATGAATTGTTCGAATTCGAAATGCCTTTGTGTTAATCCAGAGTAAAATCTATTTCCATTTCAAATTTCAGCCAAATCGCTTTAATAGTAGCGGCGGTAAAGAGTAACAAATATCCGAACATCCACACAAACTTTCACGTTTATAATATTCATCATCATTCTCAACCCATATTCGGCTCACTGCTAAGCTCGAGTCTCCTCTCAGAATGAGAGGTTAGGCCAATAGTCCACCACGCTGGCCCAATGCGGATTGGCAGACGTCACACACGCAGAGAATTAAGAAAATTGTCTGGTATGCCGGTTTCCTCACAATGTTTTTCTTCACCGTTTTTGAGACACGTGATATTTAATTATTTAATTTCTTAAAATGCACACAACTGAAAAGTTGGAGGTGCATGCCCCGGATCGGATTCGAACCCATGCCCTCCGGAATCGGAGGCAGAGGTCATATCCACTGGGCTATCACGGCAGTTTATAATATTAGAAGGATATATCCCAAAAAAAAACCCGTTTCCATTCTATAGCCACTCATCCGTATTAACACAACTAAAGAAGATTTTTCAAATAAACTTCAGAGATAAAACAGTACTCGCACCTCTCAGATTTCATTTGTAGATTCACGAGATTAAAAAATATGAAATCAAAGAATCACCATAGTACCGGGATCCGATTACCTTGCCTTTTACATTTTAAGCGGCTAAAGTGCTTTAATCGGACTCGAGTCGGTGTAATTAAAAATGAGGATTGAGAAATTAAATATTTCGAATGAATTTTAAAGTTGCCGATGCACCTTTTTACTCTTCAATTCATCAATTCTTTTGATAACGAACGAGTTTTCTTCAATTTTATGAATTTACTCTCGCAATAGGGATTATGATTAGGTTTGAATATATTGATTTTATGATACATTTGGGTAAATAAGGTAATTGTTAACTAATTTATACATAAAAAGCAAAGATTGACTGTATATTTGCAAAAAAATAAGATTATAAAATTAAAAATATATTAAAAATCTTTTACCGTAATTAGATGAAAATGAACTATAAACATAAACGCATAAGTAACAAAGATATTAGTAATTTTGTTTGACCGCCCATACAAATCTAACGATTACTATGCACCTACGATTTCGATTCTTGGAACTATTTATATTAATCCTACATACGGAACCCTCCGTAGGCGATTCAGACTCTCACTTGTCCGGTTTTTTAATTATTCACACAACACATAACACACACATACGTACTTCTTATTCAATTGCGACAAAGAATTCGACGTCATAGAGATCGTTGCAAGACCAAATTACCGGTTAAATTGCCGAAATATAAGTACGAACGAAATATTCCTATCTCTCAAAGTTATTGGCAAATAAACTTATAACGACAGCGAACGAGGAAGAACTTTTATTGCGAATGTACTTTGATAATAAAACCTGGCAACATGACGTACAGAATGTATAGAAACCTCTCATACAGATAATTCATTTATAGTAAGTAAGCTCTCTTTTCAGAAAGCTTTTGATAAACGAATTCTGTTCATTAGAGGTACCTAATGTTACACATGCTCTTAAATAGCATGCTAAAAACGTGCTATTAAGTATGCTCCATCTTATAATGGATGGACTGATGATACATGCTTATCATCAGTTTACATTTGCTAGCTATATTGCTAGCAAATGTAAACTGATGCTATTTTTAAGTATGCTCCTAAATAAGCATGCTCAAAGCAAACATTCCAATTACACATACTAATTTGTATCTATCGCTCTCTGTTTATAGTACGTGTTGAAGGTGAAGAGGATACAGAATAGCAATGCTGATCGACTTGCATACTCATAAGTCCATCAGCTGATATGATGATGATGAGAAACAACACCGACCTTAACACATTTTAGGTATACTCGTACACGTATATATTTTATAGATAAGTACGGGTGTAAACATATTAATAATTAAATAAATTAAAACTAAGAATTATCAGTATATTAAATTAAAATTTATAATAAATACAATCTAATTGTTCACCCTGCTAATGTATTTTTCAACCTTTCATCTTATGCTAATTAATACGTAGCACCTACCGGTAAATAATCCGTCCTAGATCTTAGGAACTAGCCTGAAAGCGGGATAAGAATAGGGTTATCACTCGTCATTAATGAGAATATCTTAGCAATCCATTCATCGTATACTCATATGATGAATGGATTGCTAAGATATTATCGTCTGTCAGAGAAAAACTCCAACCAGAGGCCGGGACCTGTGAACCGGGTGGAGGGTTAAGGAGTTCTTTATTCATTTTGTACTCTCCCTGTCCATCGAAATTTGTTAGAATAATACTAAAGCAGCTCTGGGTATCCGTTCTAATATGGCACATGCTGGTAGAGGTACCAGCAAAATCTTTCTGTAACCTGCTTAAAGAGCTGGGCCTCTAGAAACGAACTATTGACCTTGAAAAGGCCTTGGCCTCTTTAGAACTCAGCATGTGCCATATTAGAACGGATACCCAGAGCTGCTTTTTCTAAGTGAATGCGAGAGAAGTCTCGCATTCACTTCTACGTACAAATTCATTTAATTACGAATTTTTTTTGCCAATTTCGATCTTTTAACTAATAATGATTTTCGTGAAGAAACCAGCATACATAAGAATTTTCTTAATTCGCCTGTTGACCTAGAACTATGAAAGCTAAGTAACATCGTTAAGTGTGAAGTCTGCCAATCCGCATTGGGTCAGCGTGATGGAATATTTGGCCTAACCCCTCTCATTCTGAGAGGAGACTCGATCTCAGCAGTGAGCCGAATAAGGGTTGATAACTTTGTATTAGTAGTCGTTTTATATTTTTTAGTAGTCTAAATGTTAGTTATCGACTAGTATTTACTGTGCGGTTTTATGCACTAATTTAATGTTACGCTGGTTATATGTGTGATGAGTGGACTGTATTTATTTGTATTTTGTATGTATGTATGTATGTTTGCTGATTTCTGCCAAAACCAAACAAGTAATTTGTGATCCACACCAACCTTGCATCAATCGCCCCCAATGGCAGCACGGCAAGACCAAGGAGAGCCCGTGATTTGGAGTAGTTCTTTCTTGAGGAGGTAGGCACCCACAAACACACAAATTGTTCTTGCAAGAAAAACGTTTTCTTATAGTTAACGCGCGCACACGGTGCGAATTTGTTTCTTAGGCACGGCCGAATGAAAGAAACACGCGTACAGGTACGACATGCACACAGCACGGCTGGATGATGCAATATAAGTGGCAAAGTAGTCCAAGATGGCGTCTTCCAGAGATGACGCTTGCATCAGTTGTCAAACCGACATCTGACATTGATTGACGATTGACACAATTCTGATGTGGTTTTTCTCAAACTACCTGCATGGTAATGGCAAGATCGAACATACCCCCCACCGAAATCAGCATGATGATTTCCCATAAATAAATGTAGGTAAGTATGTGGTATGAGAAAAATAAATAAAATGAAAATTATAAATGAGTAATAGTTTACGAAACTATATTGTTAGTGTAATTGTATAGTGTAAAATTAATCTTAATAACTACGAGTTACTGTTGAAAATTAAATTTAATATTAATTTGCATAGGGCAAAGGACAAATTTTATTTACAGGTCTTTTATAGACCCCGTTTTGTGTTCGAACGGTAACTACGCGAACTATTTTATCAACACCTGGATGCACTTCTTCTATTCTACCTAAAGGCCATTGCAATGGTTTACAAAGATTCGATTTAAGAAGAACTAGGTCACCTACGTTAACGTTAGGTTTTGAAGTGAACCATTTCTCTCTCTGTTGAAGAGTGTGGAGGTAGTCACCCGACCAACGCTTCCAGAAAGATTGCGTAATTTTTTGAATTGCTTGCCACCGAGACAGTCTGTTCAAAGGAACGTCCTCAACATCATATTCGGGGACAGCAAGAAGACTTTGACCTATTAGGAAATGTCCTGCGGTAAGTACGTCAAACTCATTCGGATTGTTGGACAACGAACACAATGGTCTAGAATTCATTATCGCTTCGATTTTACAAAATATTGTGGTAAGTTCTTCAAATGTAAGGATTCGGTTGCCAATTGTTCGATACAAATGATGTTTGGCTGATTTAATGCCAGCTTCCCAGAGACCTCCCATAGAAGCTGCGTTTGGCGGATTTAGACGCCATTCAATACTGCGCGACGCTAGTCCGTCAAAGATTTTACTATGGTTATTTTTATCTCGAAAGAAATTACCGATTTCCTTTAAATGCTTACCAGCTGCTAAAAAGTTACTTCCGCAATCAGTTTGCAAAGTCCGGCAAAGACCTTTGCGTGCCGTTAGGCGATCTAAGGCTGCCAAAAAGGTATCACATGACAGGTCTGTTATTACTTCCAGATGCACGGCTTTGGTAGTGTGGTGGTCACACACACATAGATTGTAAATGAAAATGCTACTTAAGCATTTTCGTAATTATGACGAAGTCAATACGGGCGGTTTGTCGCCAGTCGTTACCTAACCGTTGTAACTGATAGTCAATACAAGTGTTTTATCAGTAGAGCCTACTATTATTTATCACCCATAACCGCTACCCGGGACACGACATACCTTACTCAAACCCAAATATATAAGTATCCAAATAGTACTAAAGTGGTACAAAAGTGGTGACCCGACTCGGTTTTATTAGCGGTTATTTTGCACGGGTAGCAACACGTAACGACTCACACATTGGAATTTAAAATGGCTCAACCAGAGGTGTCAGTTTCCGGCGTGTCTGTATCGGCGAGAATTCCTGAATTTTGGACGGATTTGCCGCGACACTGGTTCATACAGGCGGAGGCAGTGCTACACCCGCAGAAGATGTCTGACGAGGCGAAGTTTCAGTTTGTCATATCGAAATTAGGAAAAGACGTTATACAACAAGTGACAGACATATTAGTCAAACAGCCGGAAAATGGTAAATATGATACATTAAAAACAAGATTACTTGACATTTATGAGGAGTCAGAAAATAGAAAGGTACAAAAATTGATATCTGAAATGGAGCTTGGCGACCAGAAGCCATCGCAGTTGCTGAGGAAAATGCAAGAGCTGGCAAGTGGCAAAGTTACAGATGAAACCCTTACCATCCTTTGGCAAAACCATTTGCCGGGATGGGTGAGAGGAATACTCACGGCATCAGGTTTAAGCGATATTAACGCTTTGGCCAGAATGGCAGACAAGGTGACAGAAAATGCAATGCCTATACAGGGGGTGGCCGCAGTACGGAGTGCAAGGAGTGATTCTCCAGATGTCATAGCGGAGATCCACAAGCTGGGCGAACGACTAAGAAAAATTGAAAATTCCCAGCGTAGCGGTGGGAGAAGCCGATCACGGTCACACGGCGCGCCACGTACGCGCAACACTAGCGGTAGCAGGAAAAGGACACCGGCAGATCCAGACTGGCTTTGCTACTACCACTATAAGTTTAGAGCCCGAGCACACAAATGTGTTCAACCGTGTACGTGGAAGACATCAAACCAGCCTACTGGCAGTGCGGAAAACTAGCTTCGGTCCTGTCTGCGGCGGGAGGCTGTGACCCATCGATAAATTACCGCTTGTGTATAACTGACGAAAACAGTAAATTACGGTTTTTAATAGATAGTGGTGCTAATGTGTCAGTGTTACCCCGGTGGGCAGTGCGCGAGAAAAATAGAGCGTGCGAGGACTATAGACTGTATGCCGCGAACGGTACACCTATTAAGACATTTGGGTTGCATAGTTTAGTATTAAATTTAAAGTTAAGGAGAGCATTTCGGTGGACATTTATAGTTGCTGACGTTAGACAGCCTATAATAGGAGCCGATTTTTTAACTAAGTATAAGTTAGTGGTAGATTTTAGTAAACGGAAACTAGTGGATCAGGTAACAAATTTTAATGTTATTGCTAGTATGTCACAGTGCATGAAAAGTTCAATAACTACAATTCATAATCAACACCCACATTATAGTTTGTTAGCTAAATATCCAGATTTAACTAAACCGGTATCTTTTAAGGAAGTTCCTAAGCATAGCGTTTGTCATCACATCGAGACGAACGGTCCGCCTGTTCAATGTCGAGCAAGACCGTTACCGCCAGACCGATACGCTAAGGCTAAAGAGGAATTTCGGTTAATGTGTGAAATGGGAATATGCAGACCCAGTAAAAGCGCGTGGGCAAGCCCTCTGCATATAGTGCTTAAAAAAAATGGGCAGATAAGGCCATGTGGTGACTATAGGCGCTTAAATGCTATTACTAAGCCTGATAGTTACCCTATACCCAGGTTACGCGATTTCACGTACTTACTCGCTGGTAAGAAAATTTTTTCACGGTTAGATATAAACAGAGCTTACAATTGCATACCAGTTAACGAGATGGACATTGAAAAGACGTCTGTGTCAACCCCTTTCGGGGCTTTCGAGTTCATCAGACTTCCTTTTGGCCTTCGAAATGCTGGCCAAAGTTTTCAGCGTTTTATGTGTCATAGCGTACTCCCAGACTTAGATTTTTTATTCGTGTATATAGATGATATAATAATTGCAAGTAACAACGTCGACGAGCATAGAAAACATTTAGACGAAGTATTTAGTCGCTTAGAGAAGTTCGGTATTACTCTGAATATATCAAAGTGTTGTTTCGAACAGACAAAAATGGAGTTTTTAGGCCATGAAGTAACAACGGAAGGGATTCGTCCACTCGACGAGAAGGTGAAAGCCATCATCGAGTTTCCGAGGCCAGCTACTGTGGACCAACTCCGGAGATTTTTAGGTATGTTAAATTTCTATAGATCACACATACCAGGTGCCGCTGAAAAGCAGTCTGAGTTGGATCGCTATTTAACGAATACAAAAAAAAAAGATAAGTCAAAAATCGCTTGGACTGATTCAGCAAACGCTCAGTTTGAGCAGTGTAAACAGAGCCTAAGTGACGCCGCGACGTTAACGTATCCTGCGACAGACAAACCTTTGGCGCTTATGACGGATGCTTCAGAGTCATGCATGGGTGCGGTTCTACAGCAAAGAGAAGGTAACGTATGGAAACCTATTGCTTATTTTTCTAAAAAGTTCTCGGAAGCACAAAGGAAATATAGTACCTATGATCGAGAGTTATTAGCCATTTATTCGGCGATAGCTCACTTTCGATATATGATAGAAGGTCGTAATTTTATTGTGTATACTGACCATAGACCTCTAATTTATGTTTTTTCAAAGATAGGTAGCGTGAAAGAGCTACCTAGGCGAGCTAGACAGATAATGTTCATTAGCGAATTCACTACGGACATACGCCACGTGAGCGGGTTAGATAACATAGTAGCTGACACTTTGTCCCGCGTGGAAGAAATTGTTTGTCCTACGGTCATTGATTTCACGGAACTCGCACGTGTACAAAATGATGACGAAGAGTTAAGCGAACTAAAGAAAAAAATACAATACAAAAACATCGTGATGCCAGGCACCGATAGTTGCGTTGTTTGCGAAACATCGACTAATAAGGCCCGACCATACTTACCGGAAAGTTTTAGACGTATCGCTTTCGATGCAATTCATAGTTTAAGTCACCCGGGTATTCGCGCTACCAACAAAATGGTTAGAGATAGATACTTTTGGGTAGGTATGAATAAAGATATCCGAAGATGGGCTAAGGCCTGTATCCCATGTCAACGATCTAAGATTCAAAAGCATACTGTATCCGATTTAGGTACTTTCGAGAAAGTAGATCGTTTCAGTCACCTAATGATTGACATAATAGGCCCTCTAAATACATCACCCGAGGGATATAGATACTGTTTGACTATGATAGATAGAGGTACGCGTTGGCCAGAAGCTGTCCCAATTAAAGAAATCACAGCTGAAGTAGTAGCCAAAGCTCTTTATGAAAACTATATAACGCGTTTCGGAGTATTTTTTAAGTGTACTTCCGATCAAGGTCGTTGTTTCGAGAGTAATCTTTTCAAGCAACTCATGAATCTTATGGGTATTGAAAAGATCCGCACTACCGCTTATCACCCGCAGAGTAATGGGATGATAGAACGGTGGCACAGATCTTTAAAAGCAGCACTTATGGCTAGACTGTCAACTAAAAGTTGGGTAGAAGAACTACCAACCGTTTTACTAGGTTTAAGAGCCGCTGTACGGGCAGACACTAATGTTAGTTGTGCTGAAATGGTATACGGCACAAGTATTAGGCTGCCAGGTGAATTTTATGATATAAGTAAGGATAATATTTTAGATAGCTCTAGTTATGTAAGCAAATTAAAAAGTATAATTAATGATTTAAAACCTGTTAAAAGGGTCAATAAAGACTCGAGAAAAATTTTTGTTCACCAGGATTTACACACTTGTGACAAAGTATTTATCAGAAACGACGCGGTGCGTAAGCCTCTCCAAGCGCCTTACGACGGTCCGTACCGAGTAATTAGCAGGACAGAGAAAGTTTTTAAGGTCCAATTACCCACACGTCAGGTTATAGTTTCTATAGATCGGTTGAAACCAGCTTATATTTTGGAGGAAAACGATAATCCCCAAAATACTATGTCGTCAAAAACTACGGAACCGATTTTAAAAAAGAAAGTCACAGTGTGTACGGTCCCTTATAATACCAACGGTGTAAAATGCAAAACAACGAGCAGTGGTCGCGTCAGCCGCGTACCTGCACGTTATGCTTAGTTGCATTATTGTTAATTGTTTCGTCATGTTTATAATTTTAAGAAATGATTTATATTTTATCACGTAGTACCAAAATTTTTTCTAGAATAAGTAAGTATATATATAATAAGGAATATGTTTTCACGAGGCAGTATACACATATATTTTTAGTAGTGCAGAATAAGATATTATTATGGGCAACCAAAATAATAAAGAAAAAGTAGTGATTTCGCAGACTACCAATAGCGAACACAAAGTGCAAATTCCTGAGAATAACGTAGAGGTCATGTTAATAGTAATAATCGTAATGTTGTCAATTATAATATTGTATGGTGTGCGTGCCCAGTGGCAAAAATACATGAAAAATTTTATGAAGAGGCAAATCGACAACAATGTGCCAGTGATAAAACTTGACAGCATGTCGGCAATACAAAATGCAGGGAACACAAGTCAGGGCACATCAAAAGTAATATATTAAGTTAGGTAAATATATATTAGTGTGCAATGTTAAAGTAAAAACCATATTCTGTTTAAAGTAATTGTATTTGAAGGTGTTCTACAAAATTGTTCACATAATATTACACTTATACAAATTTTACATTGTCATTTATATATTTTTTTTTGTTTAAAATTTTTTTTTTTTGTTGTTAGCTTTACAGAGTTCATTAGTTTAAGTGTAACAAGTGTATGCTCCTCGTGAAACGTTTTGTCAGCATTGTGCTTATAGTGTTAAGAATGAAACACCCCTATACTTCCTATACATTGTTTTCTGTAAAAAAAAAAAAAAAAGGGGGTGGAATGATGTGGTGGTCACACACACATAGATTGTAAATGAAAATGCTACTTAAGCATTTTCGTAATTATGACGAAGTCAATACGGGCGGTTTGTCGCCAGTCGTTACCTAACCGTTGTAACTGATAGTCAATACAAGTGTTTTATCAGTAGAGCCTACTATTATTTATCACCCATAACCGCTACCCGGGACACGACATACCTTACTCAAACCCAAATATATAAGTATCCAAATAGTACTAAAGTGGTACAAAAGTAGTAAAACACACAAAAAGACATAGGTAAGCCTTATAACCTTTAGCATTACGGCGCGGGCTTTCTTTTACCAAAAAGGGACCTCCTATATCACAACCGACATGGTCAAATACTTTGCCAGGTTTTAACCGAGAAGCGGGTAACGTAGCCATTGAGGGCTGAATAATATTTGGATTAAATTTAAAACACTGAGCGCATTTTGATAACACTGAGCGAATAATGCTACGAGCATTTATTATCCAATAGGTTTTACATAAAATTCCTTGCAACGTGCGAGGACCTGAGTGTAAATACACTTTGTGAAAATATTCAATTAGTGAAGTTGTAGTTTTACATTTTTTAGGAAGCAGCAATGGATGTTTCGTACTGTATGGAAGGTTGGCTTGCGAAATCCTACCCCCCACCCTGAGAAAACCATTAGGATCAACGAAGGGTGAAAGTTTACGTAGTGAAGCTACGTATCCCTTTTTATTCAACGTATCAATTTCGGAACTAAAATGATTACTCTGAATAACACGCACGATCGAGTCACGGCTTTGTTGCAGTTCATTAGAATTTAAATTACCGGAAATTCGATTTGATCTAGACTTTAGGTTATGTATGAACCGGTGGCACCAAGCTAGAACGCGTTGCAGTTTGTTAAATGAAGAAAATTTATCGAAGGTTTCCTCAAGATCGTTAAGTAAAACTTTATTTTCACTTGATACTAATGTGAATGTATCTACGTTGGACTTTAACTCAGGAATAGATTTTACATTTTTTACAAAAAATGTACTGGTGGGCCAGTCATTGGGATCGTTATACAACCACTCCTGTCCATGAAACCATGTATTCTGTACAGTGAGAAGTTGGCTAGGCAGCGCGCCACGTGAGCACAGGTCTGCGGCATTATTTTCACTGCTTATGTGATACCAGCGGTTCGGTGGAATTACATCAATAATCTCACTGACCCTATTAGAGACAAAAGTCTTTAATTGATAAGGTGGCGTTTGTAACCATGACAAAACGACACTTGAGTCGCTGAGAGCAACGATTGTATATTTAAAATCAGTTAGATTTTTTATTATAAATTTCAAAACCTTGGCTAGCAGCACGGCTGCCATTAATTCAAGTCTTGGAATTGACAATACTGGTTTTAGAGGAGCAACCTTTGATTTGCTGGTCAGTAGTCGAACCTTAACCTCTCCGTCCGCTGTTATACTGCGCAAGTAAACACAGGCGGCATATCCTTGTAATGATGCATCACAAAAACCGATCAGTTGAACGTTAGAAAAGTTAGATATTAACAAATGACGCTCGATCCTTAAGTCCGCTAGGGTTGACAACTCGTTAATAAATCGATTCCATTTATCGTAAGTTTCTTGTGGAATTGTATCGTCCCAACCGAGCCCTAATTTCCACAAATCTTGCATTATACATTTTGCAAGAAATGTACAGGGTGATATAAATCCGACTGGGTCATATACGCTCGCGAGTAATGTCAATACTGAACGTTTAGTAGACTTAATATCCGTTAAATTGTAATTGAACGAAAAACAGTCAGCAGAAGGCAACCAAGTCAATCCTAAAACTTTTAATGAATTGGATAGTGAATCCTCTTCAAAATTAATTTTTGAAACTATTTCTAAATCTAGTTTCGATAGAAAATCTGGCCTATTACTAGCCCACTTTCTAAGATCAAAACCTCCACTCTTAAGAAGAGACATGAGCTCATCCTGTAACGTACAGGCTTCGGTGATTGTTTGGCACGACCATAACAAATCATCAACGTAAAATCCTTGCTTAAGCACAGCAGATGCGCGAGATTGCGGGTTGTCTGACGCGAGTTGATTCAAGGTGCGGACCGCGATGTACGGTGCGCTACGGAGTCCGTAGGTATTTGTTTTCAATTCGTACGTACGCACCGGATCCGACGGGTTTTCGCGCCAAAGAATATGCTGATATTTACGCTCTGTTGGGTCAATAAGAATTGCGCGATACATTTTAGATACATCTGCAGTGAAGCATACATCATATAGTCTAAAATTCATAATTATTTTTAAAATATCTGCAAGTAATTTACGACCCGTTAAAAGGATATCATTTAAGCTAACTCGACTAGTAGTCGGAGCTGAGCCATTGAAGTCAACCCTAAGAGGGGTTGTGCTGCTTGAAGGACGCAATACGCTATGATGAGATATAATATATTTGGAGGGTTCCGTACCCGTGTACAGTTCCATATGTCCTAATGATTCGTATTCACGCATAAAATCAACGTACGCACTTCGTAAATCAGGCGAACGCACGAATCGACGCTCCATTTGTTTAAGTCGGTTAAATGCTAAATCATATGAATCACCTAAAGGTTCATGTATAGGGTTGATCAAAAGAGGTGAAATATAGCGGCCCGTTTCATCGCGATAATGTTTTTCTACATATAGTTTTTCGGCAATTTCCTCAAGCGGACTCATGGGTGTCACGCACGGCGCTGACTCCACTTCCCAGAACGTCTTGAGAGTGTCATTGAGGAGATCATCCTGACTCGTGTACGACACGAGTGACGTTGTAGATTTAACATTATCCGAGGATGGAATCGTTAACTTTCCGGAGATAACGTATCCAAACACGCTGCTCAATGCGGCGGGTAAATCATTATTAATAATAATTTTATTTCCGTCATAAATGTAAGGAAAAATATCACCTGCTATAATTAAGTCTATTTGTGACTTTTTATAAAACTGAGGATCAGCTAAAATTAAATTATTATAATTATTTACTATATTTTGCGGGATTTCAAACGTAGGTAAATCAGAAGTAATTTTTGTTAACACTACGGCATCGATATTAAAACTGGGTGTATCAATATGACGCGGCTTTATAATAAATGACGTCATTCCTTGATTTTTTACATGTTCACCAGAGAGACCGAAAATATTAAAAGGACATTTACGTTGTGACAACCCTAAGCGCTGAACGCAACGTGTAGTTATAAAGTTCGTTTGAGCGCCCGAGTCGATCAGAACGCGGCACGGCTGAAACTCACCAAATCGGTCTTGTATACGGACAACCGCTGTTCCTAACACGACACTACGGTGTTCAGTCGCGCTTGCGTGGCAGCACGGCTGCACGTTCGACGCGGTGCTAGACGCTAGCGTAGTAGTGGGTTCGAGTCCCGACGGGTGCAATAAAAAATGATGAAGCTCAGAGCAAACTATACACCGGAATGAACTTGTACATTCATTTTCATTTGAATGCGTATTTTTTAAACAATTTTTACATAATTTTAATGCTATGGCACGCTTGATACGCTCAGCACTGGTCAGTTTACGAAACTGACTGCATCTGTATATCATGTGGTTTTCTCCGCAGTGTAAACAAATAATTCGTTTCGACGAAGACACATGAGAGAAGTTTTTAAAAGAACTTTTATCAGATTTTACCTGTTTGACATTTTTCGGTTGAGGTTTATTTTGAACAGGTGTTGTACTTGACCTTGAAACTGATTCACAATTATCCAACACTTTAATGTGATTATGGATAAACGACATCAAATTTTCAAAACTAGGAATCGAACCTTGATCCGTATGTTCTTCAAACGATTTTCGTGTATGTGGATCAAGAGCCTTTAATGCGATGTGAAACAAAATGAAACTACCTAAATTATCAATTTTTAATGCTTGAATAGCCTTATACGAATGATCAAAATGTTCTATAAATGTATTTAAATGTACGGAGGATTCTTTAGTTAACTGCGAAAAATTAAGCATTTTGTCCAGATACCTACTTACTATCAACCGAGGATTTTGGTACTTGCAAAGTAAACTATTCCAAACTACGTCATAATTCTGACCGGTAATCGGAACACTTTTAACGATATTTAACGCAGGACCCGTCGTACACGATAATAAATAATGGAATTTATCTATATTAGGTATATTCGCCTTATTATGAACCATTGAACAGAATGTTTCGTAAAAGGTAGCAAAATTTTCTATATCACCGTCAAAGCAAAATAGTTTTATTTCTGGAAGTTTCGTTCGAGACTCTGATAAAGAATTCTCGACCTTATTTTTATTGACATAAGGTTCACATGATGCAGCAACTAATTTTGATTTATAGTATAATTCGTCGAAGTTTTTTAAATCTGAATTACTTAAACGCGACGATTGATCGTTTTTCAGTTCTTGTTCGTAAATTTCAAATACAATATGTTCAAAGTTTGACCTTAAGTGGTCAATTTCTTTTACTCGTAATAAGAATAAATCTTTCATTTCATTGTCACTGATTGTTTTTGATAGATCGTACACCGCTTGCATTTGTTCAAAGCACCGTTCTTTCCGTTTTATTAGGACGGATAATGCAATCGGTGTATCAACCTGTTCCAGATCTTTTTTAGGTGGCATGATGAATGATTAATAAAAATTATGAAGTAAGATATAAAGTACCTACAACCGGGTCGAAGGCCAAAAAATTGTGCGGTTTTATGCACTAATTTAATGTTACGCTGGTTATATGTGTGATGAGTGGACTGTATTTATTTGTATTTTGTATGTATGTATGTATGTTTGCTGATTTCTGCCAAAACCAAACAAGTAATTTGTGATCCACACCAACCTTGCATCAATCGCCCCCAATGGCAGCACGGCAAGACCAAGGAGAGCCCGTGATTTGGAGTAGTTCTTTCTTGAGGAGGTAGGCACCCACAAACACACAAATTGTTCTTGCAAGAAAAACGTTTTCTTATAGTTAACGCGCGCACACGGTGCGAATTTGTTTCTTAGGCACGGCCGAATGAAAGAAACACGCGTACAGGTACGACATGCACACAGCACGGCTGGATGATGCAATATAAGTGGCAAAGTAGTCCAAGATGGCGTCTTCCAGAGATGACGCTTGCATCAGTTGTCAAACCGACATCTGACATTGATTGACGATTGACACAATTCTGATGTGGTTTTTCTCAAACTACCTGCATGGTAATGGCAAGATCGAACACTTACTTTTTACTAGTACTAGTTATGTAGTTTACTTTTTAGTAGTAGTTATGTAGTTTTTCTATGTGAAGTGTATTTTTCATTTTCTTTCAACCAAATACTGTTGATACTGTAAAATGTACTATGTAACAAATTTGTGGCAACCCTATAACAAATACTGTTGGGAATTCCTTGCACTTACTAAGCGCAGCTAGACTACAAATTACTTTTGCAAATGTAATTATAATCCTTTATCAATTTACTCGTATTAATCCAATTAATATCACTATGAGACGTCCGTGTAATCTCCCCTAACCTCAATGCCGGATTAAGGTAGTTCTATGTCCTAAGCAATCTTCCCCTGTCTACCCCCATCCTTAAGTACCTCGAAAGAAATAATGAAAAAAAAAAATGTAATATTTAAAAAAGAAATCGTGTGCCCGTTTTTTCGTGTCCCCTTTTGCTCTGGTGCCCCCTAAACAGGATGATCTAAGCAATTGTTTCAATAGCTGATAGGACTGCCTAACCTCAAAGAATTCCGAACCTCCAAAAAATATAGGTGGTAGATTCGAACCGTGATAGTCCAGTGGATATGACCTCTGCCTCCGATTCCGGAGGGTGTAGGTTCGAATCCGGTCCGGGGCAAACACCTCCTACTTTTCAGTAGTGTGCATTTTAAGAAATTAAATATCACGCGTCTCGGTGAAGGAAAACATCGTGAGGAAACCTGCATACCAGAGAATTATCTTAATTCTCTGCGTGTGTGAAGTCTGCCAATCCGCATTGGGCTAGCGTGGTAGACTATTGGCCTTACCCCTCTCATTCTGAGAGGAGACTCGAGCTCAGCAGTGAGCCAAATATGGGTTGATGGCGACGATGACAATATAGATTGGATGTGGCTCGAGACCGTTGTTTTTGGAAGTCCATGCAAGAGGCCTATGTCTAGCAGTGAACGTCCATCGGCTGCTAAAATCAGGTAAGGTATATAGATTAACCATTGGATCAACCATCACTTAGTTATGATAAAGAATTTGAGCTTAAAGTTTTGATGATATCGAATTTCTTATCTAAGGGATTATGGACACTTGGGTCTAGAAATCGATCATCGTCTTCGGGATTAATCGCTTCGTGCTCCAAGCGAAGAGATCCGCCCAGATATTATGTGTTACGGAAAATGTTACGGAAAAGCGGGAGCATCGTTATCTGACGTAGTGGGACGTACGGGCACGGATTACAGAGAATAAATCCTAGTTGGATATTCGCTGCTTTGGTTAAGATCGATGAAATAACAAAGTCTTTGTGAATAGCTTAATCGTTTATTTGGAGAGATATATAGAGATCTGAATAGAATCATCATCAATTTTGCCTATTTTTAACAGACTTAAAAAAGGTTCTCAAGATGACAGGTATTTTTTTTAATACATGTACTTACTTACATCATCGGCTTAGCATCGTCTTCGATCTGATCAGCAGGGAGAAAATAATATTATGTTATTTTTCACTTTTTAGTTTAGTGTGTACGTCTTTAGGTTTTGAAGTCGGTTGTATTTATTTTTATTAATTTTTTTTTACACGTTTTATAGTCTATGTATGTAAGAAAACCTTGGATTTTTAATTTGACCCACTTCCCGGTCTTCGATTAGGATGAAATTTTACACACTCTCTGAGTTCTGATGATAATACATGACTAGCTAAGAAACGTCATTACAAATCCAACATGGCGGATATCCAAGATGGCGGATTGGCTATTTGTAACGCACCCCTATGATATGGGTATTAAATGAAACGGTTAGCTGAATGGAATACGAAAAAAAATATCACGTGACCTAAATACAATTGTAATTTACTAAAAGCGTGTTTTTTAGTTTTCTAAACTATTTTATTAGTTATTTATAAATTACCTATTTTTAATAGCTATGCGGATGGATTTATATGCGGCATATGTTTTCTTTCCTGATATAGGTAATGCAGTTTCAGTTGCACATAAGTTTTTGAAGCAATAGTTCCATACTTTTCACAGTGTTTGCAGCGGAAGAAAAGAGTTTTAATAGAATGTCTGAATGTAGTTTTTGAAGCAATAGTTCCATATCTACTTTTCACAGTGTTTGCAGCGGAAGAATAGAATGTCTGAATGTCAGTTGTAAACATACTTCGAAACTATCTGAGATTATGTTTAGTAAGCTTTAGAAAAACGTACAGCATAATACACGTAGTCAAAGTATTGTTACTCCATCAACATTTTTTAAGACTTTTTTTTATTTCTTCATGAAAATAACAATATTAATTATTTTTAAAACTCGACTTTTATTGCATTTTATCTTTATTTTTTGTGTTCTGCTAATTATCGCACTAAATTCATTTGTGACAATTTATTTGAAATTATAGACGGAGTGGTTACTACTCTATGTAAATCTAGATATTGATGCATATTGTACCTAAATAATAAACATAATGCGGCCCGCAAAACGATTTTCGAGCATTTTAAATTAAAAAAATCACAGAACTGTAAAATATTGACGGGTAAAATAAAAGATAAATAAATATTGATAGATAAAATGAAAGATAATTTATTAAAGAAAATAAATGAATTAAAAAAACAATGATGTGTCTATGTGTATTTTTGTTAAATGAAATATTTTTTTAGAATTGGAAGACTAATCGGGTTTAGTCATTTATAATAGTAAGACCTTGGTCTCTCTAGAAGTGCAGCTAGTTCTAAATTAGAACGAGTATCCTGAGGTGCTCTAATAGGATCTTACCAAATATAGCTAGGCAGAGAGAGCAACACGAGCAGAGAACGGGGAGTGTTGATCGATCGTAAAGGAATTCCTTAACCCTACATCCTGTAGTCACAAGTTCAGGACTCTGCTCGGAGCTTTTCTCTCTAATACGCGATAGACCCGGCGCCCGCACGGTGAATCCATGGAATGCTAAGATATTCGTCTCTTTTAGCGAGAAATGAAATTGCTTTGTTAAGCCTTTTAATTCATTTATTTTACCCATCAATATTTTACAGTTCTATGATTTTTTTAATTTAAAAGGCTGGAAAAAAAATTTGCGGGCCGTATTAGGTTTATTATTTAACGTACAATACGAGGGGAAATTACATATTATATGCAATGGTATAAGCATTGGGCAGCCCTATCTTACAGTAAAGTTTTATTTATTAAAGCATACATAGCAATTTCGTTACATTGTTTGCTGTAACACATACGTTAATTACCCCAAGCACCTTTGTGATGTATATTTTAATATTTCAGCTTCACTTTAATTCCGCAGTTACGGGGAAATTTTCATATGTAATTTATTTGTACATTCTCTTTAAGCTAAGTCTTTTGTTTTATAGGCGTTTCATTTTACTAAGAGTGTAAGTGATTTACTAGGATAAAATGAGTAATATCTAAAGTATATTATATATTCGGCTCACTGCTGAGCTCGAGTCTCCTCTCAGAATGAGAGGGGTTAGGCCAATAGTCCACCACGCTGGCCCCGTGCGGATTGGCAGACTTAACACACGCAGAGAATTAAGAAAATTCTCTGGTATGCATGTTTCTTCACGATGTTTTCCTTTATCGTTTGAGACACGTGATATTTAATATCTTAAAATGCACACAACTGAAAAGTTGGAGGTGCATGCCCCGGATTGGATTCGAACCCACACCCTCCGGAATCGGACACTTAGATCATATCCACCGGGCTAACACTGCTCTTTTACAGTAGTATCGCTGTAAAAATGGAGTGACTTCTCTCGTTTTCCCAACATTTTCCTTCACTGCTCTGCTCCCATTAATCGTAGCGTGATGAAAAGTATACTATAACCTGCTTAAGAGTATGAAGAATAAATGTACTAAGTTTCGTTAAAATCCGTCGAGTAGTTTTTGTTTCTATAACGAACATACAGACAGACAAAAATTTTATTGATTGCATTTTCGGCATCTGTATCGATCAATCACCCCCTGATAGTTATTTTGGAAATATATTTCATGTACAGAATTGACCTCTCTACAGATCTATTATAAGTATAGATTAATGCGGGGCGTCCACAACATAAAAAAAATAAAGAAACATAACGTTTATTTTGCACTCAAGCCAATTTATAGCACAGATTAAGTCCGGTATACACTTTATTCCTTTTCCCGCCTCCGCCTCTCCGCTTATCCAGGTAAATCCGCGTAATGCGACCTACCCACATCTAACGACAAGGGGCAGACATTTAAAATACTTGCTGAACATTCTTTTAAGGTGGCTGAAATGATATAAAAGATAGCCATTGTGATCTTGTTAAAGAAACAAGATCACAATGCTTGAAGAATATTGATATTGTAAAAATCTATAAAACTGAAATGTCATGAAATTATTAATTAAGCTACTGTTACACATGCTCATTTCAAGCACGAAAGCATGCTACTATTGAGCAGTTGCTACTTATTAGTATGTGTATCGCTACATTGCTAATAATGGGCATGCTTATTTCGAGCTTGCTCAAGAATCAATAGTCGTGCGATTTATGAGCTTGCTACTTGCTGCACGGATGGAAGGGGGCGTGCTTTTAGCGTGTCTGAACAAATATTGGCGTGTTTGCTTTGAGCATGCTTATTCAGGAGCATACTTAAAAATAGCATGCTTATTGCTAACAAATGTAAACTGATGATAAGCATGCTCGTATGGAGTATACTTAATGGCACGTTTTTAGCATGCTATTTTAGAGCATGTGTAACAGTAACTTAACACTCTCGATCAATTCATTAATATTCTCTTTCAGTGCGCTTTCATTTGAGACTCCCACCCAGTCGAGTATATTTGCAGACATACGGTTATTCTTCCCCACTTGCACCTCCCACAACTTTTAAACGGCTCAACCGATTTTCATCAAACATATCTAGGAACACTCGCTCATAAGTCACCTTTAATAAAAAAAAAACAAAATTGAAATTACTTCATCCGTTCGGGAGCTTCACCCTTGTTTTTGCTTCGTGGGTTAAAAATAATATGTGGCGAATAACGAATCTCTTAGAAGTCATTTATAGTTATGATTATGAAGTATATTTTTTGTGTCAGATATTAGTTAACTATTAGGTAAGTTACTTTATTTACCAAGACCTCGCAGGATGCGTTAGGAATACTTCGACAACGAAAAAGTGGTAAACTTTGTGTAACTCTTTAAACCGAGAGAGTGAAAAAATTTCTTTTCTTCACTTTCAAGAATTTTCTTGATTCTCTGCGTGTGTGAAGTCTGCCAATCCGCATTGGGCCAGCGTGGTGGACTATTGGCCTTAACCCCTCTCATTCTGAGTGGAGACAGCTCAGTAGTGAGCCGAATATGGGTTGATAATGATGATAATGATGATGATGATGATGATGATGATGATGATGATGACGATGACATTGGAGTCAGGAGAAACATATTATTGGCTCATCACGATCAGACCTTGTAGCGAAGTGGCACGTCGATTCTCTTTCTACGATCGCTAACGCTTCGAAAACTAGAAAAATGTATGGGAATGACATTTGCTATCGACAAGTCACGTGATCAAGATCTGTTAGCGATTGTAGAAAGAGAATCGCTACAGGGGCTACAGCTAAAGGGGCAGGTGTAACGAAAAATGTTAGCCGGATAACAGAATTTCTCGTAAGCGGAGTGGCAGGCGATCGCTAGCTTAGAATAAATAGGTACAACGTCTCTACCGAGTCACGCAAAATGCAATTTCATAGAGGTTCCTTTTTATTAAAAATGTTTGCACTGCAATATGAGACCGTAAAGCGCGTCTCTCGCCGCTAGAAATGGCTGTTCCACTGGAAAAGTGGAAACTTTATACGCCTTTGTCAACACAACTGCGAGTATAGAATAGTGAAGGAGGTAGTACATTATTTAATGGTAAGTGCGTTATCGACTGAGTCATTGGGCATTGATTTTTACATATATTTCACGACTCAGATAGACATATTTACGGAAATGATTAATGTTATGACGCCCAGTATGTTTTTGCATTTTTGCAAGTGCACACCATTGAGAGCCGTGATAGCCCTGTGGATATGACCTCTGCCTCCGATTTTTTCAGTTGTGTGCATTTTAAGAAATTAAATATCACGTGTCTCAATCGGTGAAGGAAAACATCGTGAGGAAACCTGCATACCAGAGAATTCTCCGCGTGTGTGAAGTCTGCCAATCGTGGTGGACTAACGCCTAATCCCTCTCATTCTGAAAGGAGACTCGAGCTCTGCAGTGAGCCGAATATGGGTTGATGACGACGATACCATTGCTCATTGGTTTCTTGGTTATCTGGTTCAGCTACGGACAATGAGTCCAGAGTTCGAATCCTTGGTCAGGCCAAAAAAAACGTTATTGGGATTTTTTCTTACAAGAAAAATCCTTATAGCAGCCTGGAGTTAAGAAGTTAGCGGTGCTGGTATAACCCCGTGCCTCAGAGAGCACGTAATGCCGTCAGTCCTGATCTTTCATCGGTTGTGAGGGAAAATAGAGTGCACGTGCTAATGTGTGAGTTGCGTCTATAGTATCAAATCAAATTAAAAATCATTTATTTCAAGTAGGCTCAGTTTACAAGCTCTTTTGACACGTCATTTGACTATTTGTAAAGATTCTACCACCGGTTCGGAAGGCAGGTTCTGCTGAGAAGAAACCGGCAAGAAGCTCAACAGTTGCTCTTTTTAAAAAATCATACAATTTACAATTGATGATAACATTACAATTTCTTATAGTTTTACTTTTTGTGTGAAGGTGGAAGCTGATCCAATGGCCTCCGACCGCTTTTATATTTAAGGAACTCATCAATGTTGTAGTAACCTCGACTAATTAAATGTTTTTTAACACATCGCTTAAAGCTATGCATTGGCAGGTCCATCACAGTCTTGGGGATCTTGTTATAGAAGAGTACACCCAAACCAAGATTTTTTTACTCTTCGGAGACGATATGCAGAAATAACTAACTTATACCCGTGTCTAGTAAGACGTGAGTTTAAATCTCCTTTTCGTTTGTACAAATTAATATTTTGTCTTACATAGCCTCACATCTCCTGCGTATATAGTTAATCTCAAAAATCCAACCTCGTACATTCCCGCTAGTAGAAGAATAAATAAAGTGGAAATTGCGATATAGATTTAACGACGCTTTATGGCACAATATGAAAACGTAGGGACGAGTTTTCCACGTAATGTCGTAGCGAATGGGAGCTGCACTCACCTGTGTCAACACAATGCTCCTTAGTGTCACGTGATATAAAGCTATTTCCAGTTCCTTTTAAAACTTTCGTTACATTGTTGACTTGAACGTAGAATGTAGCACGTCTCCGTAACAACTAGTGTGCCTAGTGTGAGATTTCAATAATTTCATACAGTTACTATTGCGTTGAACCATGATAGCGCAGTGGATATGACCTCTGCCTCCGATTCCGGTAGGTGTGGGCTCGAATTCGGTCCAGGGCATGCACCTCCAACTTTTCAGTTGTGTGCATTTTAAGAAATTAAATCGGTGAAGGAAAACATAGTGAGGAAACCTGCATACCAGAGAATTATCTTAATTCTCTGCGTGTGTGAAGTCTGCCAATCCGCATTGGGCCAGCGTGGTGGACTATTGGACTAACCCCTCTCATTCTGAGAGGAGACTCGAGCTCAGCAGTGAGCCGAATATGGGTTGATGACGACTATTGCGTTAACGTAAACGCTAATTAAATGGAATTGAAACAGTTGTGCAGTAGTGCCATAGATGGCGCCGTTTCAATTCCTTAGAAATTCGCGTTTACGTCAACGCGATCGTTAGGATCCTTAAGATCCTCCTAATCCAGCCACTTCCTACTTCTTACTACCTATAGAAGGAGGAGGATTGGTGGCACGCTCTCTTGTTAACTTGCATACGTCTGTACAACTAACTGTATTGTGAGTTTGCTAGCTTGGAATTGAGTTTACTAGAGTCCTGTAATAATTACTAAATATACTAAATAAATACTGAATAAATAAATATTCTTAAACAATACACATCACTATCTAGCCCCAAAGTAAGCATACAGAGTAGCTTGTGTTATGGGTGCTAAGATAGTTGATATTATAATATTAATATACAATTATATACTACATATAAATACTTATATAATGTATAAATACACACAGACACTGGAAAACACCCATGCTCATCACACAAATATTTTTCAGTTGTGGAAATCGAACCCGCGGCCGTGGATGCAGAAAGCAGGGTCACTACCCACTGCGCCACGCGGCCGTCGAAAATTAAGCGTATACAAGGAAGAGTAAGGTCACATCGGACGATATAATATAGGGGGTTCGGTTTTCTCCGAAGAAATTCTTAATAGTAACCCGTATTTGGAAGTAGATAGCACCATCTACTTCCAATTAGCCTAACTAGATTCAAGCTTTATTTTATTTTCGTTTCATTATAAACTTTTTTTGTACCAATGTCAATCAACGTACGGACACTTCATTTATACTATTTTATTGTAATAACTAGCTAACGCCGCGCGGTTTTACCCGCGTGGTTCCCGTTTCCGTACAAAAACTGGGATAATATACAGCCTATAGCCTTCCTCAATAAATGGGCTATATAACACTGAAATATTTTTTCTAATATGACCAGTAGTTCTTGAGATTAGCGCGTTCAATCAAACAAACAAACAAACAAACTCTTCTTCTTTATATATTAGTATAGATATAGATATAGATAAAGATTTTAGGCCTTCATAACTTCTAGTATCTTCTATCATAACTCTATTGAATCAATTTTTTTTAATCTTTAGGTACAAGCGTTTCCTTTGAAGAAAGATAATTTTAGTTTTTAAATTTGTTGAATCTTCTCACAAAAAGGCATTCCGCACTTGTTTATTTTCCCCGGGCGATATTCTTAAGACTGTGAAAGTTGAAAGAATTTTCTGCCTTAATGTTCGTTTTCAAAAGCTTGGAGCTTGTGGAATTTATAAAACGTATTTTTATATTTTCTACTAAAAGCGCTTAATCAACAATATTAATTATTTTATATTTTTTAATACACTAGCGGACGCGTGGAATTTAGTTTTTCACAAATCCCTCGGGAACCATTGATTTTTCCGGGATGATAAAAAGTAGCCTATGTGTTAATCCAGGCTATATATTTTAATACCAAATTTCAGCTAATTCGGTTCAGTAGTCGAGGCGTGAAAGAGTAACAAACATTCATATCATCAAAATCATCAGTTTTTTCAAATCTCGGGAAACCATGGATTTTTTAGTAAAGTATCCGATGTAAAATCCAGAGTAAAATCTATTTCAAATCGCTTCAGTAGTAGCGGCGTTATAGAGTAACAAACATCCAACTAAACATACATCCAAACATCCATACAAACTTCCGCGTTTATAATATTAGTAGGAAGTAGGATTTGAGTCTTTTTTATTTTTTTAACCTAGGACTTCCGCCTTGTTAATTCACCGCGCATACGCGAGGCCATCTGTTCGGCTCACTGCTGAGCTCGAGTCTCCTCTCAGAATGAGAGGGGTTAGGCCAATAGTCCACCATGTTGGCCCAATGCGGATTGGCAGACTTCACACACGCAGAATTATTTTTTTTATATATTTATTTTTTCTTCACCGTTTGAGGCACGTGATATTTAATTTCTTAAAATGCACATAACCATAGATTTACGAGTCGGTACAAGTACATATAATAATTCTATGCACATAACTGAAAAGTTGGAGGTGCATGCCCCGGACCGGATTCGAACCTAGGCCCTCCGGAATCGGAGGCTGAGGACATATCCACTGGACTCACAGTGAGGCAGCTTTATTTCAGATCACGAGGTCGTGAGTTCGGGTCCCGGGTAGGTCTATCTGTTACTACTAAGCTAATATTTCATCTAAGAAATCTTCAGTATAAATCTCAGCCCGGAGATTTTTCAGCCCAATAATCCATAATAATAACTAAAATTTTCAGCTGCTTAAAATCACATCGTGCAAAATTTGTTAGAACGGATTTTGATGAAGACCCAAAATATTTTCAAGATAGGCCGGATAGGCAGTGGCTTGCACTTCATAGATGCAAAAATGCCTCGCCTACTCAGAGAACTTCTTATGGACTTATATTGTAGGAAATATTTTCAATTTGTACATACAGTGCATACCCTAATTAAAAACCTTGTGCACGCCACTGACCATAGGATAGGATATATAGGAATCTTCAAGATAGACCGGACCCCCTCATTATATAGGACAGGGAATTTGAATAAAACCCGCTGCTTCAGTTACCGAGCTTAGGTGATAAAACCAGATAAAATGGAGTAAAAGATGTTTTATACAACAAATAAATATATTTTCCATTAAGTTCCATGTATAAATTTTAAAATTACCTTTTAAATAACATTCATGACAACAATATCTTTTAATAAGTTATTTTACAATACTTCGGAAGTTGAAAATTTGAAATCACAATGTTTCTATATAATTATAATATAATAGTATTAAGTTACAATAATATTCTCTTCTATAATAATAATAATTATAATAATCATCAATTTCATTAATATGTGTATATGGTATACAATATGTTCATAATTTGGTATAAGTAGGTACTCGGACTACATACTTCATTCATATCTAAATACATTTATTTACATAAATAAATGGTCTGTGCAGAAAGTTACATTTACTTAAAAAAAACATTTTGAATGTTTATTTTATTCAACGGGGCGTTGAGCTGTCGCTACCTACATTTTATTAATTTAATTAAGATAATTCAATTTATTAAAAAAAAAATCACATTTAAATTAACATCAAACAAAAATTTTCATTTAAGTAGGCTAGTTTATAAGCACTTTCGAAACGTCAACTTTAAAATGTAGCAAATGTTCTTCTGAGAAGAACTGACTAGAAACTCATCTATTTTGACTATTATTTTATTATAAATCAGTGATGAAATTATATAATCTAAATGATATAAATAAAAGTATTATAAATATTGTCTAAGATGTCGTTAGGTTTCTGAAGCAGATTTAAATAATTAATAATTATTGCGAATAAACTGCATATAATAAAAAATCATTTAATTAAAAAAAATTAAGTAAATAAAAATCTTTACCTGTACATTTGAAATTGTTCGACACAGTCTTTGACTATTGGGGATGAAGACGAATATCGGTTATATCATAAAAAAACATGAAAAAAAAAAAAAATTAAAAAATTAGAAAATACTAAAATGTGTACAGAAAATAGGTATAAATATGCATTAAAATAAAGGCTCATTTTAACGCCCCGTTTTTTTAATTTACGCCTTAAAACTAAGAAAAGAATATTCATGTGCTTACATTACTTACTAAAACATCGAATAATGGTCCACATGACATCATAACACAGGTAATAATATATAATCAAACACCGACAACACCGTACTCGAGAAAACTATAATAATATATTTTAAGATTAATATTAGAAACAATTTTATATATTACAACAGAATAAATATAGAGATTTGAGGAGAAAATCATAATTGCATTGTTTAAAAGTTGTGTAATATTTTTTTAATTATAATTTTGTTAAACCAAAGGTTGGTGTAGCAAGCAGGCAAACCCATCATCATGACAACATTAACAACGCAAATTCGGCTCACTGTTGAGCATGAGTCTCCTTTCAGAATGAGTGGGGTTATGATAACAGTCTACTACGCTGGCCCAATGTAGACAGGCAGACTTCACACACGTAGAGCATTAAGAAAATTCTCTGGTGTGCAGATTTTCTCACGCAGTCTTTCTCATTCATGTTTTTCTTTCATTCGCCGTTTGAGACACGTGAAAAATTTTTTATCGTTTAATTTTTTTTTTGCCGCTGGATGCTGGCGGCTCGAGATCAGTGTGCTTGGAGGTGCAAGAGGCCTATGTCCAGCAGTGGATGTCTATCGGCTGATAAGGCAGGCTCTGGCGATATACCATCGGCCATGACTAGTTATCTAACGGGCAAAGGCGTATCGCCAAACGACTTCGCGTTTTATTATGATGTCGTAGAATCCGTCAGAGGTAAGGGTCAATAAACTTTAGCCCGCTATTATCTTTGACTGCATCGTCACTTAAAAGAAGGTGAGATTGGATGCGGATTCAAGGGATAACTTGAAATTGGATGCAACCACTTCCTACAATCTCAACATAACGATCTTTTTAAATGGAAAATGGTGTTGAACTATCACTGTAGTAAAAGTTTTTAAATGGCAATATAAAGCCTCTACTAAATACTAAAGGTAACCGGAGATCGATTCTTGTTCTTTATACTCGTCGATGTAATATTGGCCTATAACAAGTAATAATACAATTTGAACTTTATTTTTATGGGATGCCGAAAATAAAATGTTAATAACAACACGTTGCCATGGAAACAAGCGATGTCCCAACAGAATGCAGGGGCTGGGCAGGATAGTCAGTTTTAGATTGGCATTAGCTAGTTGAAAAACCAAAATAAAGCACCTTATTTACTTTAAAACATAGAAAAAAAATAGGAACGGTTAGGCATATTCATTTTAATTCCTATAATTTATATTTGCGAAAAATTCCGTACATATTCGATAAAAACGGGCCGTATATTTAAGTTTGTTAGAGCATCAAAAGTGATAGGTACCTATTTGTATATTTTCCAATATCGTTCAAGAGGGTGGACGGAACCCTTGTTTCGCAAGTTTTAACGTTTGGTCGGTTTCTTATTTTTTTATAGATTAAATGGAAATGCGTATTTACTGTGATTTTCCCCTAAAATCCAAGATTAACAAAAACTTGCGTACATCTATGTCTTTTGAATTAATTTAATATTGGTAGATACTTAATACCTAGACTGGATAACAAAAACTTTGCAGCTGCCATAATCTTGGTGTGGAACAAAAACTAATACTACAAGTAGAAATGCTCTAAAAAAATGTTTTATTATGTTTAACATCAATAAGGTCAATCAAACAATGAAAAAAACTACCGAATTAACTTTTAATTAAATAAAACAATGAACTTCTCTTAATTAACGATTGCTTCTATTCAATACTTTTGAAGTTTTTGTATGAAAGCTTACGAAATATACAGGATATTTGCTAAAAACGAGTATGTATAAGTAAAGCTAAAAGGACTCTTAATAATATAACAGATAAAATTATCAAAACTCACAACTAAAAATCCTGATTAAAGATTGTTGCATACAGAACGGGTCTAGAAAGTGGACGGGACTTGGTGTCATGTAAACACTACATCGCATACCCGTCCGTACCCCTGTGACGTCACAGGGACACCTGCATATTCGTATGTATTTTGTATGAAACGATATTTTCAAAATTAGTCGTCCGATCTCATCAGGGATAAATTATGTTATTTAATCAGCGAGCTTAATTTTGAAATTGGGACTTCACGCTGCAATGTAAAAACTTAATGAATTATTAAGTTAGAGCATCATGTTAGTAAATGATATTTTATCAATTATTGTAATTGACCAGATTGACATTTAACCACTGATTACATTCAATCAGTAATGTGAACGAATATAACATACGCTTAAAACTACCCCAGTTCAATCAATAAATAGCACAAAATACAATGCCAAAATATAAGGAGACATGACAATGATTTTTGCTAGTTGTTTATTTTACATCCTTTTTATTAAAATCAGATACATTAGCAGTGATATTACCACAGGTTTCTGAAGGCGAGTATTTGAAGAGTCGACAGGAAACGCATCAGGTGCTTTTTGACATAATTAACAATAATAAAGATATTTTTGGTTTAAGTTCTCCTTATAATGCGTTTTTTGATCCATTCATACTATTATGATTTTTGATTGATTAGGTATGGGGTAATATTAAGTTAATACACACGTAACCACACTATCTATAATAAAAGACTTTTATACTAATGCACGGGCAAAAAGAACAGACAAACAACCGTTATCAGTAAACGCGCTATAAAGCCGCGCGGTGGGTACAAGCTTCAAAATATCCTCTCCAATAAGGAGGAAGGCTATCAAATAGACTGATGATAATGACCTATAGAAATACCTACAAGGAAAATGATCCTATAGCTTTGTTATTCATTAGCCTGGAAAGCCCGTGAAATAGTATAAAGGTTTGGACAGACAGTAGAAGGGGCGGAACGGCGATGGAAAGACACACTGTGGGCGTAATAGTTCTGCTATCGTCACGCCAGCCCTCGCGAACGACGGACGACGACGCGACGCGACGCGATATCTAGTATATTACAACTGCTCACGTCATGTCAGCGTCGTGTTGCCGTCCGATACATGCGCTGCTCAAATAAAAAAAAACAGAAATCTTCCTATACTACCACCCGTAATAGATACATCCATTATATTTTAAACATCTTTTAGTTTAGGACTGAATAAGGTTTGTGCGTATTACGTTCGTCACGAGTATATTTTAAGTGATTTAGTGAAATGGATTTTACAAAACTTCCGACGTTTATAATCTATTTATTCGCTTTCAAAAACTTCGTCCGGCATATAAATATACAGATAGTTAGTAGTAATACTTAGTTGTAATTTTTTGCAATAGTGTAAAAGTAGATAAGTTTGCTCAAATAGTGCGAAAGGCCATTTAGAAAGTTAGTGTAACTAAATTTTGTATGTAAGATTTTCCTTTTATAATATTGAAAATGAATAAAAAAGTGCGATTTGACACGAAAATAAAAACATTTCACGCACAAAATCATCTATTCTAGACAGACATATTTTGTGAGTTAGTTATATTGTTTAGTAAACAAATGTAAAAAAATAATTATAATGAATTTTTGCACAGTGAATATAACAATTGAATTGAAATGAAAAATAAAATGAAAAAAAAAAGAATTTTCAAAATCGGTCCATAATTGACGGAATTATCGCTGGACATACATAAAAAAAAAAAAAAACATACATACAGCCGAACGTAGAACCTCCTCCTTTTTGGAAGTCGGTTAAAAATATTTTATAATAACTAAGTGTTATTGTAAAATAATTAATATTTCAGAAAAATATTAGGATATAAAATAATATCCAATAAGAATAAAAAAAATATTAGGATATAAATATAAAATAATATCCATTGCTTTAAAATAATATTTGATATTTCAAAATAATATTTTTTATTTCAAAGTAATATTAAAATTTATAATTTTTCCTTTATCAAGGTTTTGTACGCCGAACGAAGTTTTTTAAAGAATTCGTGCTCTATTTTCTGTATAAATAAAATATAGGTATACTATACTAGAAAATAGAATATGAACTCTTCATTTGGTAACTATTGTACACAAGTGAGCACTAAATATCGTTAACTATTACATCTAGTTGGAACACCATTTATAAAAGTGAACAAATTTTTTTTTGCTTGCAGCTCTTGCTTAACAAAAGTAAACTATGCAACGCGCGTTTTAGCTTGCAAACTCCTGTCTTACATCAACCTGCTAAATAACTTTAAAAATCAATTGTTTCTACAATATTATTCATAATAATGATGACTGATATACCCTACTAATGCCTAACCAAAAATGTAAGCCATAGGAAGCTAAAATATACAGTCATTTTTAGGTGTACATTCCGTAGTACACAAGGAACCCTTATAGTTTCATCATGTCCGTCTGTCCGACCGTCCGCGGTTTAGTGTAGAGACTATTACTACTAGAAAGCTGTAAATTAGCATGAATATGTAAATTAAAATTAAAATTGAAAAATATTTACTTAGAAAAAATATCATCCCCACTTTACATGTAGAAATAGTAGATTGTTATACAAGGGATACTAAAAAGACCCATTATAAACGAGGTATTTTTAGATATAAATAGAAACCGAGAAAATGTATTATACTTGTATCTTCGTGTGTTATTAAAAAATATAATTTGCTAGTTGGACCACATAAAAATACAATTTTGCTATAATATCAGGTTGTTAATTGATCAATAAAATCAAAGATGAAAAAGGAAACAATCTTCTCTACTGGACTCTATATTAAAGGACGTTGGCGAAAGTGGGAGTCGCACTCTGAAGTGTCGTACATTCATACATTTGTATTGATTAAAACTTTATTTTGTAAGATGCTTGTAAAAAAAATATTGAGATTTTACAGAATGGGAATCATAAGAAAAAAAGTGCATTTTATTATTAAAAAAGTCGTCTGCAAAACGCATAGTCGTATTTATGAAGCAATTACGCAGTTGTAAGTCAGCGGTGGTGTTTTTCACATTTATGTATAAATAGGGTATCTACTATTTTAAGGTATATATTTTTTACCTGCCCAAAATATATTTTTTTGGAACCTCAATGCGAGGTTGATGTAAGTCAGGGTCTTGGTATGTTAAAAATAAATTAAATGTTATATGTTACATAGTTTGTGCGGTACAACTTACATTTCAGGGATAAGGGTATTTTTTCCATAATTTTGTATCCTGTTTATTTAAAAAAAATGGGTGTAAAATGTATATAGTTTTAAAAAACACTACATGTTTCGTTAAACCCGAAAATGATAAATGTAAAAGCTACTCAGGGCGGAAATGCAGGCAATTATTCGATAATAGGATTTTTTTTGTAATTCTATGGAATAAAAATATACTATTATCAAAACTACATGTCCTGGTGGAAAAGTAATTCCAAATAGAAAAATGTTAAAATTTCCTCATATCCTGAAAGATTTTTTTACATTTTTTTATTTAAAGCAAAGTCTCATTTACCTGTTTAAACAGAAAATGTACTTTCCATACCAGTATACATATACATATCTTAATTAATATACCTTTAAATAAATTGTTTATTTTTTTTCGGTGTTTACCTACTCGAAATACTCGTAGTAGATATAAAAAGACTTGGCGGAATTTTATACATATTAATTTTTAAAATAATATGTTTATCTTACTTGAGGTCTTAAATTTCTTATTGTTTTTAAAATTGTGGTTCACAGTGCAATAGTCAAATAAACCGGTAATTTCCACAATGAAATATTTTAAATAGCTCAATTTTTAAGTTTTTCACTAGGGATACAAAAGTAACAAATGTCTAACATAAAAACAAATTAGTATGGTTTTTTTATATATCAAAGCTTAGCCTAAAAAGTAATAAGCTGTTTGGCACATTTAAATTGATTGAGTACATATTTATAATATGGCAACACTGTTCAGGGAGAAGCGTTGGAAATTTCGATACAATTATGTAATACAATACTATAATTTGATACACTAAATAATTGTTTTAAATAATTTGTAAACTTTTGTACGAAATACAAACAATAGATAAATATATTTTATATAATTATAATAAGTAGATATAATATTATAATATGTTAAGGCTATCAAAGTATTGGAATTATACTACAAACATCCAATAACGTTACACTAACATCAAAACTTGAAATAAATATGATTTCGTTACATTTATCAGGATATTGATACTTTCTCTCTAGATTTCATCTTTTCTTTACAACTACAAAATAAAACAATTTAGGTACCTATAAGACTGGCGTTCTATTTGTAGTTCGCGCGATGATGATTCGAAAAATTTCACTAAGAACATCACGCGTGTCACTCATCACGCGTGTCGTGACGACAGGTATACGACACTACGACACTTTTACAGCGATTTTACTCTCTTCAAAATCGACACAAATGTAAAAACGTTTCTATCATTTAAAGCTCACAGTGATGTGTCAATGTGAGTAGGACATAATCTACATTACCATGAATAGCTAAATGACCCTGTGTCAGTCGTGGACTGCGACCGAGCGAGCCTCGGGATCACTTTCTAAGGAATTTAGAATCTACGCTCTACGCGCGGTCGCCTCGGCACAGCCTACTTGCGGTACCGGCGACACGGCGCGTTCAAATTATAGTCGAAGGAATACATACAAATTCACTAATTCAATAGAATTTTGGCAGTTACGTTCGGTTGTAGGCGAGAACTAGGGTTCGAGACGCGACGGGAGGGGGTCGCCAGCGTCGCCGGAGCGGTGGGCCCACTACTCTATAACTACAACGGGCCCCCTGCGACGCGGCCAGCGCGAGCAGCAGCAGCGCTGCGGCGCGCGCGCGGCGGCGGGAAGGCACGGCGTGGGAGGCGCGGCGGCTGCGGCGCGGCGCGAGGGCCGGCGCCGCCGCGCGCAGTCAGAGCGGGAAGCAGCGCGCCGCGCGCCGCGGCTCGCTGGCGCCGCGCCGCCGCCCGCCCTCCGCCGCGCCGCCACTCAGCCGCTCGGGCGACAGCGGCTCCAGCTTGTGCATCGACGGCCGGCTCGATATCCGCGCGCCGTCCGCGAGCGGCGTCGACGCGGGCCGCTCCGACGAGTCGTCCAGCTCTATGCGACCCAACTTCAGCGCGAGCGTGTACTCCGATCTCTCGATGACGCTGGGCGGTTCGTCTGCGATCGTCGATTCCGCGAACGTGGAGTCCGCGGCGGCGGAATCGGCGCGCGTCGAGTCGCCCTGCGCCGTCAGATACCGCCTCGTGTCCGTCGACGACGGTGAAGCTTCGATCTGCCGTCGTTCCGGTGTGGTGAACACCGAGTCGGACGCCCAGCTGCGGGACTCTGAATTCTGTCGAAAAGTGTCATCGACGCTCCGTTGAGAAGTCCGTCTGCTGGCACGGGGGCTCTCGTCGTCGATTGCGCGAAAATCGAGAGCGCTCAAGTCGAAAGGGCCTCCGCGCCGTCGCGACCCGTCGCGCCGAAACGACGGGCGGTGCGACGTGAATGCCGCGTCGTACAGCTCGCAGATGCTGGTTCGGTCCGAGTGAGGCTCCTCGTACAGGGTTAAGTTTCGCGTCTCGGTCGCGTCGGAGGGCGTCTCGTCGCGATTGGACGTGACCTCGCTCCGTTCGGAAATGTCGAACGTGAATCTAGCTTCGAACCTGTCCGGACTGAGGAGCGGCGCGGACCGAGAGCAGTCGTCCGCGGGCTGCGCTTCGGAGTCCAGCGGCAGAGGGCGAAAGTTGGATCGCCGCGGGGAGGTGTCCTCGGAGTCGGTGGAGCGGTCGGAGCGCGGCGCGTGGCACACGTGGCGGCGCGTCAGGGCGGGCTGTGAGCCGCAGGGCACGCGCCGGCAGCACGTCCGCTCGTGCCGGACGTCGGAGCCGCTGCTGCCGGTGGACTTGGAGTGCGGAGGTCTCCGTCGCCGGTCGTCCTCCCGCCCGTACAGGGACGTGAAATCTTCTGAGCAAAACTTTTCAAACAGCTCCTGCGAACTCAGACGCGTCGAGCCCGTGGCGTTGTAGAATGCCTCGGTCGGCGAACGTTCGGCGCGCTCGTACAGCGCACTCGAGCTGGCCCGCTTGGACTTGTCCATTAAACCTAACTTATAAATTCTAGGCAGACGACGTTCGAACACGCCCTGCGAGTGGGCGCGCGAGGGCACCCGGAGCGTGAGCGCGGCGTCGCGCCGCTCCAGCGCGCGGTCGGCGGACGCGCCGCGCGCGCTCGCGCTCCCGTTTGTGGGGGTGGACTCCGCCGGCGGGGAGGCGGCGAACTCTGGTTCGTATTCGTCTTCTTCGGGCGTGTCGGTGGACGGCCCGGAGCGCTCGAACGAATGCCGGCACTCGCACTCCTCGTGCTCGTCGGCGTCGCCCTCGTCGAACGAGGGCGCGCGCGGGCCGTGGCCGAACACGCGGCGCCGCTCCTCGGCCAGGCCGTCGTCGCCCTCCATGCGCAGCGAGCGGCGCAGCGGCGGGCGCTCGCGGGGCGGGCGGCGCGGCGCGTCCACAGTGACGGCGTGCGGCAGCGGCGGGCGCGCGGCGGGCACGAGCCGGTCCAGCGACAGGCCGCGCCGGGGCCGCGCGGGCCGCGGGCGCTTGTCCTTGGGCGCCGCCGTGGGGCTGGTCTCCTCCGGCGTGGTCGGCAGCGCGGCGCCGCGCCCGAACTCGATGAACCAGAGCTCGTCCTTGAGTTCGCACTCTCACTTCTTCTCATTCATATCCTTACTCAAATAATGCAGCACGTAGTGCAGGACCAAATCGTAGCAGTATTTATATTCAGTCTGCAAAGAAATAAATAAATGCAGATGCTGTGGCGTGAGGAAATCAAGTAGAACGAAATAGGTAATTGTTAACTGTCTTTCATGTTAAGCTTTGGAATATGGATAGCTTTAAACATAACCTAGCAAAGGACAGTACAGTAGGTGACCAGTGACCACTCACCATGTTCTCGACGAGCTGCGGGCGGTGGCGGCGCACAGTCTTCACCGCCTGGAACACGTCCACCTCCCCGTGCTTGATCACCTGCTCGATGCAGGCGTTGGCGGCGCAGTACACGCCCGCGCGGCTGCGCCCGTCGCTGGGGAAATTATTTACTTCCAAAATTTGGTTCACCATCAGCTTTATTCGAGGGTAGGCCTCCTCGTTATGGGATATGGAGGTTATACCAACCATCGCTGCTCCAATGTGGGTTGGCTGGCTTAGGGTAATAATGAGTCAAATAATTAACAATTTTTGGTAGATAAAGTGAAGTGAAATGACGTTTTCCTAAGCCTAAAGTTGCCTGGTAGAAATCGCGTTAAGCGATAAAGCCGCCTTTTATGAACTACTGAAATACTTTTTTTTTCTCTCTGTATTCTTGGATTTAAACGAAACTTGGTACAATTACTCTTGATACTCCTGGCCAGGTTATAGCATGTTCACTGTTCATCACGCTACGATCAATAGGAGCAGATCAGTGAAGGGATATGTTGGGAAAACCGGAGAAGTTACTTCATTTTTACAGCGATACCTACTACTGTAAGGATTAAATAGGTCTAAGGGCGGACGAAGTCGCGGGCGTCCACTAGTAACAAATAATGTTACTTACGGTGACACAACACACACGGGCCCGTAGTCGGTGCGCTGTCGCCACCTCTCGACCATGTTCATCAGTTCGACGAGAGAATTGGTGGATGAGGGTACTTTATGCCCCATGGGCCAGCATGTCAGCTGGAACAGCTGCACTGTCTTGGGGGGCGCTTTGACCCCCGCCATCAACTCCGTGAGCGATACGATCTGTTGATAATATTTATTATTAATTACACTATTAACAAAACAATGAACAATAATTTTTACCGAGATAAAAAGTAGTCTATCTGTTAATTTAAAGAAAAAATTATTTAGCTCCATTCCAATTGTAAGTCAAATACATCTAGTAGTTTTTACGTGAGTTTCCATCCAAACAAACTTTCGCGTTTAAAATAATTATGAGATTTAACATATCAATAAAGTTTGATTGATTAAATGTACTCGTATTAATCTACCTTATTATATCTATCTATAATATTTCTGTAGGCTAATTGTCACGTTAAAGTTTCTTTTTTTAATAAACTTCATCCCAGTAACAATACCAGACTCAGATTACTGAAACAATCTATTATACGTTGTATAACACACAGATAAAAAATGTATACATCTATGACGTAAATAAAAGACAGATAGATTCTTCCTAACATTAATTCTTTTAATTTTCGCATATTAAAAAAGATAAAATAATTTGGAAATTTCCACCACATGCTTTTAATTCATTAAATAGGTGTTGGTTGGACAATCAGAATAACAAATGGAAAATAAATTATGTCGAAACCGAAAACTTTGGATATTTATCGTTGCAATAAAACTTTAATGGCACATTGGTGTTGACAAAAGAAATACCGTACATAAGTTGCCATATGTTAAACTTTTTAAATATGTGTTTAAGAGAGATGATTATTTATACATGATTTTTAATTTTCAATACTTACTCAAAAATACATATTTTAAAAAAAACATTTAAAATATAAACAAATAAACAGCATTTTATTTGGGCCCACATAAATTTTTGAGCTTACTGATTTATTTATGATCATACTGCTCAAAGTTTTTGTATGTGACGTGATATTCATGGTGATTTAAAAAATCATTTAAAATATAAACAAATAAATAGCATTTTATTTGGGCCCACATGAATTTTTGAGCTTACTGATTTATTTATGATCATACTGCTCAAAGTTTGTTTATGTGAGTCATTCATGGTGTTAGAGAAAATTATAAATGAGGTTGACATTGGAGGTAGGCGATTTCCTTCGAAGCCATCTTTCAGACTTTGGTGCGTCCGATAACAGAAAGTCTGATAGTTGTCCGACAGGGTTATTACTTCATTTCAAATATCGGTCGCAAAGATCGGCTAAGGGATTGCAGGTAATATTTTTTTTAAATTTTTAATCTAATATATAAAATTCTCGTGTCGCGGTGTTCGACATTGAACTCCTCCGAAACGGCTCGACCGATTTTGATGAAATTTTTTGTGCATATTTAGTAGGTCTGAGAATCGGCCAACATCTATTTTTCAAACCCCTAAATGTTAAGGGTAGTCCACCCCTAAATTTTTTTTTTATTTTTTAGGCAAAATTTTTTGTTTTTATTTTTTTATGACACAGCATACAAAAATACATACAACCCTAAATTTTCACCCCTCTACGATCAACCCATACATTTTATTTGTTAATTAAAAACTAAACATACAAATGATTTGTAACTAAAACGTAGTCAATTTGAGCTTTATTGTTATTGTATAAAGTTCATATTAATAATAATTAGAAAACGGGGTAGGGGTAGGGTAGGGGTAGGGTAGGGAGTAGTTGAAAGTTTACATCGAGTTTCACGCGGACGAAGTCGCGGGCATCCGCTAGTAAATCTATAATATCATAATATCAATAATCAAACTTATAACTAAATTGTTGCAGTTAGACGGCAACGGATGTAAATATTGTTACTAACATCGCAAGTTATTTGGTAAGTGAAAAAAGGTCAAAAAAAAAGTATTCTTACTTTCTTGTTAATCCTAAATATCCAAGTCTTTATATTCGTGTAATGGTTGTGAGAGACGTGGTCTATTGTGAACACGGGCCCGTATTTCTTGGAGTGCCGCCCCTCCGGCCAGAAGGGAGGGTATTGTTGCTGGAACAATAACAATCACATTTACTCACTCGTGCGAAAAAGCGTCACTTCCTGTACATGTCAATTGTATTTATTTCGTTGATGCATTTCTGCTGATATCACTCTTTGATGAAGTATTTGTGTATTATATTTATATAATATACTTATAATAAATCTGTAGAGAGGTCAAATCTGTACATGAAATATATGTCCAAAATAACTATCAGGGGGTGATTAGTGATCGTTACTGATGCCAAAAATGCAATCAGTATAATGTTTGTCTGTCTGTCTGTATGTTTATTACAGAAACTACTCGACGGATTTTAACAAAACTTGGTACAAAAATAAAAAAAAACCCTACTGCCTAAGCTGCTCGCACCTAGTCATACGCCTCGCGTGTTTTGTATATCAATTAATAAATAACGTTTTTCTAATTCTAGGTTTTTTTAAATATTGCCATGATATACCATTTTGAAATCCTCTGAATGAGCACTTGATTTTGATACGCATATCGCAATATTAAAAAAAAAAAAAATCACCCCGAGTCTATAGCGTCTCATAAGCGTCGTGTTGGTTTTTAATTTCACCTATCTAAGAACACTTGGGTTAGTAAGACAAATCTATCAATATCTTAACTACGTAAATCTGTTCAGCGGTTTAGAAGTTATGAGATAATAAAGAATATACATATAACCCTTCCAACCCCAAAACCCTTCTTGCAGCCTTTTACACAGTGTAAATAAAAAGTCCTGTAACTTACAGAATTTTTCTGTGGCACACACAGAACCACGACGGCAGCGCACTCATAATCGTACACTAGAGACCAGAATTCTCCTTGCGTTTGTACTAACGGCCATTCCGTCACTATGTACTCTCTGGGCTTTGTGTAACCCTGGAAATTTAAAAACGTTTAACAATGCCGTAACATTTTTTTTTATTCTTTACAAGTTAGCCCAGCCGGGGATCGAATCCAGGACCTCCGTCTTGTAAGTCCAATGCGCATACCACTGCGCCACGGAGGCCGACAAAAAACTATTCAGGTTAAGGCAGAAGCTCTATAGCAGGGATCTTACGGAGCTTCGACTCTGGCTCTGTTAAGTCGGAACTTCCGATTATTATTACACCTTCGGTTCCGACTTCGGCGCCGACACTTTTACATCGGAGGTTTTAATTGGAAGTCGAAGCATAATTTGCTACTTTTATTTCAATTAATTTAATTTCTTGTAATTTAGGAGACATGCCAATTTTTTTCGTTGTTTATGTTTTATTTTATAATTATAAAATAAAATAAATAAAAAAAATATTAAAGAAAGAAAGAAAGAAAGAAAATTATTTTATTTGGACACACACACATACATATTACACAAAAGACAACAAATACTTTAAAACTAAGAAAGTAATTTTAAAAATATAGTGAACTAATAAATTAGAGATATTAAACTAACAAAACTAAATTAAATCCAAAAAAATATATAAAAAAAAAATGATGTTTGTGGTACCAAAATGGTCACCACTCAGCATGTGCTACGCTAGTGATGGATGCACCAGCGCAGCGCTGGTCTTCCGTGGAGCCATGTGGTGACGCGGGCGGGTAAACATTAGACTAACTAATGTTTTTTTTTTTTATTTTTTTTCTTGTATTGTATGTTTCTTTGTGGTGTACATTGTACAATAGAGTATATTTTCATTTCATTCATTTCATTTCATGTTTTATTGGACCGTAAATAAAAAATCTCTCTCCTGGCACCACTTCTGACCCCGCCTCCGACTTCGGTTCTGACTCCGGTTCCGACTCCAATAAATCAAGTTTAAAAACTCCGGCTCCGCCTTCGGTTCCGATAAATAACCTCCGTTACATTCCTGCTCTATAGATTGTTGAATTTGATTGAAATCAAAAGTCTGATCAATAATATGTTACAAATGATAACAATACTCACGTCTACAAACACAGCATTTATGTAGTCTGTAAAACTATTGCCTTGGAAGGATGTCAAATATGGACGAAAATTATCCGCTGAAAACAAATACACATTTAAGTCTCTTTAACAGAAAATTTACCTCTGCAGTCAAGTATGTTTATATTCCGAAGTGAAATTAGTTTATTCAGCAACGTCCATTTCAGATTTTGTCCCATAGTTTTACTCTCAATCAACAACAAAATAAAAACAAAAATCCCATTATAATATCAATACCTTTTTTCATTTTATTAATAAGCGATTAATAAATAACGTTTTTCTAATTGTAGGTTTTTTTAATATAGCCAATGGTCATGATATACTATTTTGAAATCCTCTTGATGATCCCTTGAATTTGATACCCATACCCATATCCCACAAAAAGAAAAAAATAATGTTTTTTTTTCTTTTTGTGGTTTGTTTTTTAGTTTTTAATATTGCGATATGGGTATCCAATTCAAGATGAGATGATTCTCTTCACTTCTACCATCCATACTTAATGCTTTATCTACCGATTTCTTCCATAGTCAATCAAAGAATCCTCCACAATAAATTAAAATAAATAAATATAGCTTGGCAACTTCGTTCGTAACACTCCCTGCGGGAGTGAGAAGTGTTACGGGGGCGTGTAGCGATGAATGGGAAACCCCGCGCACGATTTCACACCTGCGCAGTTTTCCCCCCGTCGCCCGCATATCATGGAAGTGTTATCAACGAACTTGCCAGACTATAACAGCAAATAACTTACGTGGAACTACAAGAACATCTCTATTCTTCTCTCTGTTATCTCCCCTGTGTCCACCGGCGCAGTCGCCTATAGTGAATCTGGGAGTCTGTTTGCAAATCTGCTGATATTCCTTCTGATACTCGTTCAGTTTGGTCACTGGGTCCCTTTGGGACTTTTGTTTCAGTCTTTGTGACAACTCTGATACTGGAAACCAGGAAACACCGCAAACAACGTGCTCCTCTAATGTATCATACACGAATTTATATTGCTCCTATGGAAAAGTCACTAATTTATTCTTATAGGCCTTGGAATTTTCCAACTATTTGAATAATTTCATGGCCTAACATTTTTTAACGAAATTCAATAAAATAAAAGCGATTAACAATTCGACCTGTTTATAACTTTTTCGTGATTTTTTCACAAACTGTTCCGATTTGGATGGGAATTTCTTTTCAAGAATTAATTAGTATATAATATCTAAGTTTTCTTGCAAATAAATTACATATTGTAAATCATACAGTCGATTTGAAAATGACATCAAAATTGCGACACAAGGTCGAAGCTAAGATGTTATTAAAAATATGATAATTGACATAAACGAAAGAAAAATAATTCACGATAAAGCTATATGACGGAAAACTAAGGAAGATTCCTTTCCTCATTCCTTATTTACGAACATATATTGTTATTATGTCTTGACGACATTTTACATAATTTAAAGATAAAACTTTCGTTCATACCTCATTTTCTATAAGGCCTTTTCTGGATTGTCTCAATTTCTTTAAATACCCGAAAACATCAAAGCAGTCTTCTTCTTCAGCTAATTCTAAATTCGCGTCAACTGCTAAATACACTCCCGACCGTCCGCCGCCGTCACTAAAATGAAAATTAAGTGATATTACACCTTTTCGGGACAGCTAATTAAACCGTGACCTCATTAAACCCGAGCAGT
Organism: Bicyclus anynana; assembly: GCF_947172395.1. Lineage (NCBI taxonomy): Eukaryota > Metazoa > Arthropoda > Insecta > Lepidoptera > Nymphalidae > Bicyclus > Bicyclus anynana. The sequence continues at coordinate 11,032,954 of NC_069102.1, read as the reverse complement.
TTCCAGTTAATATTTCTTACAAAGCGGTTTTTGCGTTTCTCGCTTTGTCACTTCCCTTACTCCGCAATTTCAGAGGCTCGTTATAAATTAATTTGTAATAACAAAATCTGAATCAAAGGTATTTGAGTCAAAGGAACTTGGTGTCAACTGTGTTTTTGATCTATGAACATGAATATTGAATATATCGTTTATAATAAATGCTGCTTTTAGTGGGTTTATGCAAACAATCCTCTGGGCTACACGAGTTAACTGCCTCTAATTCTGGAGGGGTGGGTTCGAATCCGGTCCGGGGCATGCACCTTTAACTTTTCAGTTGTGTGCATTTTTAAAAAAAATAAATATCACGTGTCTCAAACGGTGAAGGAAAAACATCGTGGAAAGCTACACACCAGAGAATTTTCTTAATTCTCTATGTGTGTGAAGTCTGCCAATCCGCATTGGGCCCGCGTGGTGGACTATTGCCCTAACCCCTCTCATTCTGATAAGAGACTCTATGGAGACAGTAAGCCGCATATGGGTTGATAATGATGCACACAATACTTTAGAACCTTTGACAATTTAATAATATTAGCTTACATTGAACTATCCAGAATACATTTTAGTACAAGCTGGTACTTAATATTCATATTAATAGTCATAGCATATGCGACATAAAATCTCTATAGTAGGAAGGGGCAGGAAAAGCTGATCACCTCCTCTCGTCTTGGCGAATCCCTTAACTCAATTTTAAATTTCTTGATTGGCAATTACTGGACGTATGCTTGTGCTGACCTGAGGCAAAGGTTAAGCTTCTCATGTCCTAAATGCTGATGGCTGGCATAAGCATGGTGACTTTCACCGATGAGGTCTTCAAAAAGAGTTCTACTATCAGAAAAAGCTTCTACGACTATATTCTACAGCCTTTGTTGCTGATGACTCTAGACCGTGTTTCTAAGTCCTTAGGAGGGATCTATCTCTAGGACTAGGAGCGTCCTTCAATGATTGTTTTTTGGGAAGTCCATAGGCCTAAATCCAGCAGTGGAAGTCATCAACTGATAATGATGATGATGTATTTGTTACTTACTTGCAGTGTACAAGCATAGGTCCGATCACAGAGCTGGTCGCAAGTCTCCTCCCCACTACTGCCCTCACTCGCCTCCTGAACTCCAGGAGGGCGTTGCTGAAGGGACATGTGTGGGAGTGCCATTGAGTGTAGTGGAACTGGAGGATAAATCTCTCTTCGACAACCACCTGGGACAACAATACCACGTTACACATTAACATTTCCATCCAAACGATTGAATTGAAAAACTAATTGAGAATTTGGTTCAGAGATAGATAGTACAGCATATAAACTATTTTTAAAGCAGGAGTTTTGAAATTCGAGTCTGTTTTCTTTCTATTTTGTTTGTACGAGTATGTTAGGCGATTATGCGAAGTCTCCTTTATCGACCTTTTTATTTGTTTGAAAGGGATTATGCTAAGATCTGATGATGGAATCCTGGAGAAATCGAGGAGAAATTTTAACCGCCTTCACCGACTTCAAGTAGGTAGATCAAAATATAATGTTATTTTTCGCCATTTGAAGTCGGTTGATTAATAATATAATTTGTATAAAATTTGTATTCGATAATCAATAAGTACGAATTAATTTTTTTTACGGGTTCCGTGGCGCAGTGGACTTACAAGACGGAGATCCTGGGTTTGATCCCCGGCTGGGCCGATTGAGGTTTTCTTAATTGCACCAGGTCAGGCTGGTGGGAGCGATTAAGCGATTTAGCGTTCCGGTACGATGTCGTGTAGAAACCGAAAGGGGTGTGGATTTTCATCCTCCTTTGAACAAGTTAGCCCGTTTCCATCTTAGATTGCATCGTCACTTACCATCAGGTAAGATTGCAGTCTAGGGCTAACTTGTAAAGAATAAAAAAAAGAATAAGACACACACGAGCGTAACCGTGGGTCAAAGTTAGTTAATGAATAATACTCCCGAGGTAATATCACTTTGTGAGTACGAATATGTACACAACTTACTGAAGAGGCTAAATTAAACTAACTTTGTGGAGAGAATATGCAAATACAAGACTAATTCAGAAGACCTTTGCCGTATTAAACATGCGAGAAGTTTACCTCCGACGGTAGTGGTAGGTAGGTATACCTACATAATTGAAAATGCTGTGACTTACCTACACGGACTTTATTTCTATCAGGATTCTTTAAAACCATTATGTACTGTTATTATACTTATTTTTATTTTCCATGTTTAATTGAATATGATTTTCTATTTACTTCCTATGTATATGTTATGCATTAATAAATACTAGCGGACGCTCGCGACTTCGTCCGCATGGAATTTAGTTTCTCACAAATCCCTCGGGAACCATGGATTTTTCCGAGTTATGTGAAAAAAATAATCCCACGCGGGCGATGTAGCGAGCGTCCGCTAGTATCGATACTAATATTATAAAGCTGAAGAGTTTGCTTGTTTGATTGAAGGCGCTAATCTCAGGTACCTGGTCCGATTTGAAAAAATATTTCAGTGTTAGATAGCCCATTTATTGAGGAAGGTTATAGGCTATATATTATCCCCGTATTCTTACGGGAACGGGAACCACGGGTGAAACCACGCGGCGTCAGCTAGTTAAGTATAAAGTATAGATGTAGTACCATGCCGCGTAGAAATCCTGCAGGGTAGACTGGTAGAATACACAAATAGTTCTTCCCTACTAGTCTGCTACCATCTTACAGTGGAATTCATAGACGTTGTAGGGGCTCCCCCAGAGGATCATTCAGCCGCTGAGTGTCGAATTTAGCCTTTATTTGTTTGAGCATTTGACACTTAGCGGGTGAATGATCCCCTGAGGGTGCCCCTATTACGTCTTTGAATACCACTGTTAGATCGCAACATCCATTAACTAGGTAACAACAAGTGCTATCTTTCATTAAATAACAAAAAAAAATGAAAGAATACAGCAGAAGTGGTAAACATTTTCTCTGTTTGCAACACAATATCCCGGCACAGTAAAACGATGCTAAAGCTTCACTTGTGGCAGAGAAATCTTATTTTTCCTTACTTAATATTACGCAGGATTAAATGCCAAGATACTTTGTCTAGCTCGGCGAAACACTCGCAAAAGGTTTTTGTCTCACATTAGCGTCTCTGTCGCTTCGTCCACTATTGTCTTTTATGTTCTTTGTTTAGTTTTGTTTCGTTTCTTTTTTCTTGTCAAATGTCGCTTTTTTATTCAAATTATAATAGTAGAGGAGCCGACTAAGGAATTTTGGGATTTACTTGAGCATGACATGAAAATAAGGAAAGAAACTCTAGACATTGTTGAATACTGCGTAACTATTCTATTTTAATTGTAAAGTCGCAAAACTCCTACTCCTGTAGTTTTCCCACAAGAAAGGGAACTACGCAGCAGGAACCGCGGAGCGTCGACTAGTAATAAATGACAGAATACAACAGAAGTGGTAAACATTTTTTTTGTTTGCAACACAATATCCCCGGCACAGAAAAACGATGCTAAAGCTTCACTTGATGCGTCAGAAAAATCTTATTTTTCCTTACTTAATAGGACGCAGGATTAAATGCCAAGATACTTTGTCTAGCTCGGCGAAACACTCGCAAAAGGTTTTCGTCTCACATTAGTACTCTCTTGCTATGTCCACTATTGTCTTTTATGTTTTTTGTTTCGTTTAGTTTCATTTAAATGATGCATTTTTATTCAAATTATAATAGTAGAGGAGCCGACGACTAATGAACACCTTGCACGTTTTTGAGTTAGGGAGGTGGAAGGTTGTAAAGTTTTAACCGGCCGACTATATAAGGTTATGTATGTACAAATACTAATATTTTAAAAATGTGCAATTTTTAGCTATTAACTGATTTACCCTACTGACTGTACTTGTAAGGTATTTCTAAAGACAGATCATCAATTTTTGTATTATGACGATTTACACTAAACGTGCATGCGTGTTTATAAATAGGTCATAATTGACAGATATATTCGACAACATGTTTATCTACCGCGCTCGAGTAAATTTCAAAATTTTTCCAAATTCCTCTTTTGGGCTCTCAAACTATTTGTATAGTTATGATTATGTTGTAATGGCTCAATTGTTGTAATTTCTTTAATAAAATCCTGATACGTCTCATAGCTGTTATGAATTGCCTATGGTAGGAGCATGAACTCTCAACCATATAGCTTTTGAAAATATATGAAAGCCATTTTATTTAAGGCTCTTGCACTATTTATACCATCTATACTAATATTATAAAGCTGAAGAGTTTGTTTGTTTGGATGAACGCGCTAATCTCAGGAACTACTGGTACGATTTGAAAAATTCTTTCAGTGTTAGATAGCCCATTTATCGAGGAAGGCTATATGCCCCGTATTCCCACGGGAACGGGAATCACGCGGGTGAAACAGCGCGGCGTCAGCTAGTTATTAAATATAGGCCGACGCTCCACGGGGTCAACATCGTAGTTTCCATTTCCATTAAATACATGGATGCAATATAGCCTATTACACTCTCAAATATCTATCGCCTTCAATATCAAATATCAAATATATATCGCCTTCAAGTAGTAAAAAAAAATCCAATAGGTTCAGAGATTAAAACCTACAACACCACACACTTTTCCTATTATACAATACATATTACAATATATTATACAATATTCATTATCATTATATCAGCCGATGGACGTCCACTGCAGGACATAGACCTTTTGTACTTCCAAACATCACGATCCTGAGCTGACATCATTATCCAGGGAATCCCTGCGACTTGCTTGATGTCGTCAGTCCACCTGGTGGGGGGTCGACCAACACTGCGCTTTCTAGTGCGGGGCCGCCATTCCATGATTCCCAACGATTTATAATATTAGTATAGACAAAACATTACACAATACGATATTCACTACACGATCATTAGAACATTTTACTTCAATGATTGCTCGACTTTATCAATCCATTGGCAACTAACAAGTTAGTCACTACTTAGAAGCGACAAAGCGTAATCAAGTTAGGAAAGTTTGTTGTCTAAATCGACTAGAACTTCGTCTCTTGCTCGAGTGCGACTCATATAGTGCCGAAGCGATATCACGAGCACTTAACAACAATATTATAAACGAGTACATCTCGAATCTTATGGGGAAACTCCGTACTTATAAACACTGTGTTCGTTAAGCAAAAGGCATGTTTGAGGGCCTTATGTGGCTTGCACACGCTTGACTCATGTAGACCTTTGTTTAAAAGGTTCAATGTTCTCCCTCTGCCTTGTTTGTATATATTAGAAATATTATTACTAGTTAAAAGATATCCTAAATATTTCAAAAGTTACAATGAGTTAAGTGATGTCAGGCGAAGAAGAAAAGATAAGCTAATAATGCCACCAAAAAGGCTTGACATGTTCGCTAAGAGTGTACATTGTAGTGCAATTTCAATATATAACAAACTACCAGATATCTATAAGATTGACAATGTAAATAGTTTCAAGAGTAAGGTTTCTAAAATGCTTATGGATAAATGTTTCTATAACTTAAATGAGTATTTAAATTACAAATTTTAATGATATTCATTTTTTTTTTTTTTTTTGACGTATGATAAATATTTTGACATAATTTTAATTGACATGTGTGTTTGACATAATTTTAATTGACATTTTAACATTTCACTGGTAATAATTACTTGACTTTGCACTAAATTTAACAAGGTTTAATAATTTTGACAGTATATATTATGACTATTATTTTATTTTATCTGTCACAGTAGTTTTGAGTTACATTTGTCATAATCATTGAATCTTAAAATGTTAAATTGTATAAGCTATTACATTTTTTTATTTGTTTGCTTTTAAATTAGGATTATACATAGTCTATTTAAATTTTTCATACACCAAATTATTATGGTAGAGAGTATCAGGGTCTTATTATATTTAAGTAATCTTTGTAAACCTGCTTTCTGATGAATAAATAAATTATTATTATTATTATTATTATACGGAAGGAAGAAATGGAATAACTTCGAAACCTTTTTACGCTTCATTTCGTAATCTACTTGAAATAAAACCTTCAACCATATCACAAAGCTAATCATTCCTACAGTTATTTTCATTAACACACGGGTAAACCGTGCTACAGTAGTTTTTTTTTTAATTTTTTAGAAGTTCCATGGCAATGCCTACAAAAATTCAATTCATTCCACGCCGATGCAAAAATCGAGTAGCCAATATAATAGGGTAGTTGACTCGTATCAAATTTAAACAATTTTAATTTTGTGTAGTAAACAGAATAAGGGTTTGCAATATATCGATATTAATTAATAAATAAATAAAAATAAAGTTAAGAATTTCATAAAAAAGTCAATTTAAATAAAAATCATGTATTTTATTTTCCAAACGTCAAAAACGTTGTCGTCCATTTTGTGACGTCACGTTTAGTACATCAAGTAATATTTTATTTGATGTATTAAACGTCTAACTAATTGTTAACTAATATTTTGGTCAAACGCTCCGTTTGTAAAGGATTTGTTAACGTGACGTCATAAAATAGTTGAAATATAGACATCATGGCCGACAAGGTCATGGTAAAAAAAATATATATAAAAACTAGCGGACTCGCTCAAGCTTCGCTTTGACTTATTAATTTATTTATTTGCACTTCTTCCCTATCCCTACCTTACACTACCATACTCCTACCCCTACCCCTACCCTACCCCTACCCTACCTCTACTCTACCCCTACCCTACCCCTACCCCTACCCTACCCCTACCCTAGCCCTACCCTACCCCTACCCTAGCCCTACCCTACCCCTACCCTACCGCTACCCTACCCCTACCCTATCCCTATACCATACCCCTACCCTACCACTACCCTATCCTAGGATTTAGGGGTTTGAAAAATAGATGTTGGCCGATTCTCAGACCTACTGAATATGCACAAAAAATTTCATCAAAATCGGTCGAGCCGTTTCGGAGGAGTTCAAGTTCGAACACCGCGACACGAGAATTTTATATATTAGATTGAAATTTCCGTGTAATCACGTCTCGAAAAAATATGATATTTTTTTTCAATTTAGTAAAACGATAATGAACAATTTAGGAACCATTTAATCTAAAATAAATGTCAAGTAGCCTATTAAATAGTCATATTATTTATCAAGTTTTGTTAAGTTCCTTTATGGTCGTAGAAAAAGTATTGTATGCCACTACACGTAATTAGCGATTGTAGCACTCGTGTTGTCTATTGTGCTTTAAAATCACTCGTGCTAACTCGTATTTCCTCGCAAACGAAGTGACGGGCATCTGATGGACTCCGCGCCCCGAAAAAAGTCCCGCGGCTAAAACCTGCACTAAAATTGACAGCGTCTTACACAAATGACAATAAGACCGCCATTACCAAAAAATTACAATGAGCACAGCGCCGCGTGTTTGGGTCTCGTTTCGTGGCGCGGAGTATAGTTGAAGTATGAAAAACTTACATCCTTTTCAGTCTTGTAGAGGCGGAAGGTGCGTATGTGGAAGTTGGCGAGCTCCTCCTCTTGCACGATGCCGACACTGATGTCGCCGTACGACTCGTCCTTCTCCTTGTTGGGCGGCCAGTACTGCACGCACATCACCTGCGCAAACAAGTACTTATATTAGAAAGAAAGAAAGAAAGAAAAAAGCTTTATTAGTGAATTATGCCACACAACACAATTTGTTCTTGAACAATATCCTGCGATGTGTGGCACAACCCAGTAAACGGATTCAACTCAGCATAATGCTGCATACTCTTTAAATAATGTGCGTACTGATAATGGAAATCCGTTGGGGAACGAAAATAATTGATGTAGCCCAAACTCAGACTAATTAGATAAAGACCTGCCTCGCAAGACATTATTTTTCTGTCAAAATATATGATCAACGATCTTATGCGATTATACACATTGTCTCTATAGAATCGATGTTTCATAGGTTACAATCGTGTCCGTCGGTTAAAAACCTCCGTAAAAATACCTTTTTGTGTAGTTAAATGGTGTAAAAAACGAACAAAAACTGCTAGTTTAGTATAAGATGATTGACGGCCTCCGTGGCGCAGTGGTATGCGCATTGGATTTACAAGACGGAGGTCCTGGGTTCGATCCCCGGCTGGGCAGATTGAGATTTTCTTAATTTGTCCAGGTCTGGCTGGTGGGAGGCTTCGGCCGTGGCTAGTAACCACCCTACCGGCAAAGACGTACCGCCAAGCGATTTAGCGTTCCGGTACGATGCCGTGTAGAAACCGAAAGGGGTGTGGATTTTCATCCTCCTCCTAACAAGTTAGCTCGCTTCCATCTTAGACTGCATCATCAATTACCATCAGGTGAGATTGTAGTCAAGGGCTAACTTGTATAGAATAAAAAAAAAAAAAAAAGATATGTATGAAATCTAAGCTCGTTTTTCTTAGAAAATGGCAGAAAATTTTGTTCGTGAATTTGGGTGCGATACTAGTCCTTATGTATTTAGTCTGAGAGCCCAAAGGATTAGCAAACTGAAGTGGCAGTGGGCGGACCATATCTATAGTAGAACAGTAGTAGTAGAGTAGACGTGTTCTGGAGTGGAGACCTCGTACCAGCAAACGCAGTGTAGGACGCCCTCCAGCTAGATGGTCCGACGACATCAAGAAGGTAGTGGGAAGTGGCTGGATGAGGAAGGTGGTGGTGGCGCGCTCTCGGAAAGGCCTGTGTCCAGCAGTGGACGAATACATGCTTGATTGATCGATAATGCAAACACGCGTACGTTCAAGATACGCGTAGTCAGTTTACGCGTATCCGGAACGTCATGTCTTCGCCACATCCATACTTGCAGCTACGCGTACAGTCTTGGATAATGCGTATCCAGCGAACTAGCTCGCAGTGCAAGCCGCCGTCGCGTCGGTCGTATTTTGGTCGCGCGTCAAAGAGGATCGATCGGTTACACTATATTTAGATTTTTTTTTATTCTTTACGAGTTAGCCCTTTAATATAATATCACCTGATGCTAAGATGGAAGCGGGCTAACTTGTTAGGAGGAGGATGAAAATCCACACACATTTCGGTTTCTACACGACATCGTGCCGGTACGCTAAATCGCTTGGCGGTACGTCTTTGTCGGTAGGGTGGTACCTAGCCACGGTCGAAGCCTCCCACCAGCTAGACCTGGACCAATTAAGAAAATCTCAATCGGACCAGCCGGGGATCGAGCCCTGGAAATTTGTAAATCCACCGTGCAAACCACTGCGCCACGGAGGCCGTCAAAAATTAATACAAGCAATCTAAATCGCTCCCTAAATCGCTTGACGGCACCTTTACCTCTAATGTAGTAACTATTCACGGCAAGTATATCATTTATCCAGACGTGAGCCTAAAAACCTATAACTGATTATTAAAACAGCATTAAATAGGACCCTTAACACTACAACAAACAGATGGCATTGCTCTGAAGTAGGTTAATTTAAAATGCGTATCCCTTTTACATACAAAAGTACCAACATATAAGTAGCTGTGGAAGCTTTCATTTGCGTGGGATGGATGCTAAATAAAATAAGCAGAGACATCGCGACACAGCGCTACAACTGAAACGAAATAGGAATTTTTCTTATGTGAGGCTTTCTCCATAAAATGCCGCCTTCCTACAAACCCCGATTGGCAATCGCACAGTTGGAAACAGTCATAAAATGTAAAACTGAAATAAAATTGGTTAGAATTGATTGATGTTCGTTAAACTCTTTGCGCTTCTTTCGTATATGTTAGTTTATTAAATGTGGACTGCTGTGGTATTTAAATAATTGAAAGCTATCAATATAAGCAATTTGGAGTATCATTTCAAAATGACAGATTCGACATTGATACCTATTGTCTGTGTTTTACAGTGGTGCATAGTTTAGAATAGAGTTTCATACACTTTTATGTCCGTTGTTATTTATTTAATATATGTTGCTTTTTAAAATTAATAGGGAAACGTAAATTATAGGCAATGGGGATAGTACGATACTTTGATGTATCAATATTTAAAATAAAATAAAATAAATTAGGTATTTTTACCTTACAGAAAATCGTTAATATTTAAGGTAAAAAACCATAATGTCATAATTGTGGACACCCGTTTGATAAATCAGCAAGTTTTATTTTTTTTAATAGTTTTATTTAATCGTACAGTTTTAATTTATATAAATTAAAACTGTACGATTACTAAACGGTGTCACAAGTATGAAGGCACGGTCAAATGAAGAGAAAATATTCGCTGAAGTATTCCCTCCACTTTATTGAGGTTGGGGAACGTCTATCTGGTTATTTAGCGAACAAATTGTTTAACATTTTTGCCTTATGGTGAGCTTTTCTTGGGAGCTCATATCATTTATTAAATTACCTCTTAATGTGATTTAATAATAAATTATGTATTTTATTATTTATTAGTATAGTTTCCATATAAGAAACGATCTTACCCAGCTGTTTATGTGATGAAAAGTGTATTAAATCAGTTTTGGAGTTTATTGGAGCTTACTCCTTAAGAATCGATTTTTTGGTATGAAAAAAAAGGGGCAGTAAAATTCGATAAACCAATGACAGCGTTACGTTTTTTGTGCGCAACCTATTCTGCGCACCTTTCAACGTAAGCTGCCGCCAACAGCGTGCTCCTCGGTTGCGCACCTTTCACTTTACAGACGTAGGTGTTGAGACGTACATAGTGTATGCTGCGGGGCAACATACACCTATTTAGACAGTCGATCTAAAAGAGTAAACTCGATACACACTTTATTTCTGTTATTTTTTATTTATGTGTAAATTGTTAATACTAGCGGACGCCTGCGACTTCGTCCGCCCTACCGTTATTCATAAATATAGTCTGAACAATAGGCTAGTTGACATTTTTTGTTAAATGGTCTTAAATTAAACTAACCGACAGACAAAATTACAGACTTTTGGCATTTTTTATATTATTATGATTAATATGGATCATCATTAAAGTACTTATGGGTGAACAAAATGTATATTAAAATCTTATTTTTTATAATCGTATCACCAGAGCAGGGTCCAATGAGTGAAAAATAATAAATTATTCGTTAATACATCTGCCGCCGAGGGGCGTCCGCCCTTACATAATATACAAATTGTTTTACATTTTGTCAAGGTAAAGGGTTGTTTGAGTTTTTGGAGCGCTAAGTGTTTTTGCTTTTTGATAAGCAATTTAGAAGCTGATGTTATTGTTTCTTCGTGAATTTTGTTTTAAGTATTATAAACAGGAAATTTCATTATAATTTTACTACTACAGTACTAGAGTTCTCTGCTGCAGAGCTCTTCTGAGGAAGAATGACACATTACAGCAAAGCTGTGTTTACATTAGGTATATATTATTTTTTCGAATAAAATTTGAATGTCCCAACATCATCATCATTAACAGCCGATGGACGTCCACTGCTGGACATAGGCCTCTTATATGGACTTCTTAACAAAACGGTCTCGAGCCGCCAGCGTCCAGCGGCTCCCTGCAACCCGCTTGATGTACTCGATCCTGTCAAAGCCTATGTGAGAGTAAATACCACTTTGCACTGTGTTTTGATATATATATTATTAGTATATTTTTATTAGTAGATTAATACTAAAGAAAAGAGAAAATAAGGAAATAACCTAAACAGGATTCTGTTCAATATTGTATATTAAAAAAAAACATATTGGATTCATAGCATCTTCTTATAAAAAAAATAAAAAAAAATAAAACGCTAAAGCTACGCTAGTAATATACAGGCTATAAACGATACAGTCAAATGAACTGGAAAAAATCGATCAAGGCTTGGAGAGCGGGTACATAACGGGCTCGCCACACTGAACGAGTTGCGTGGGAAGTAGCGAGGGAAGTAGGTGAAGACGTCGTTAGCCACATTACTCGCCCTGCCGTATTCCATGCCACTCGTACCGCCTACTGTTCCCTATTTCGTCGAGGGAGACGTGGGAGTTAGGCAACGTGGGGTGTATGGTTCGGCTATAATATTGATGTTGCCTTAAAATAAAGTAATAAATTAATTAACGCTGTACATTCATCGCCTCTCGGGGTTTCGATGTCATGTAAATTTGTTTTCGACAACGGGCTTGGTCCTACTCTTTATCTATAATTCTAAACTAATATTATACAGAGGTAAAGTGTGTGTGGTTGTAGGGGGTAAAATCCTTGGATCTACTGAACTGACTTTGAAAATTTACAAATAATTAGCCACGTTATTTATGAGAGACATAGGCTAAATTTTACGGGAACGGCAACTACGGTTTAATAAAGGTTTTCTTACATCGTGAAAAGTGTTTTCCACTGAAAAGTGCATGCCCCGGACCGCATTCGAACCCACACCCTCCGGAATCGGAGGCAGAGGTCCACTGGGCTATCAGGCCTCTCAATTTACAACCGGATATTTTAATGAGCATTCGGTTAAGTTTAAAAAATTCATGTAATTGAAAATTTCTTTTGTAAATACTTAATAATAAAAATGGCGGGCTATTGAATTTTTCATAATGTTTTTTACTTAAAAATAAGTAAAACTTTGTTTAATATTGTTGGGATCCAATTGATGTTACAAACTTTCTGCTGTATTGTTATCAAAATATTTTATTTATTATTAAGTTTAATAGGTAAATTAATCAAATCTTTCTTTTTAGTAATTATAACGTAAAAGTTCGGCAGTAAATACTTTCCTAAATTAACTTTTAAGAAAGAAGAAAGAAAGAAAGAAAAAACATTTATTTAAAAAAAAAAAAAAATGACAAAATATTCAGTCGGTAACAATAAAGACTGGACCAAACGAAAAACCTCAGTTATAAATGTAAATTTCGTTTGTTAAATGTAAATTATTCACATTTGGGTACGTTTTTAATTAATGTGTGGGAAAGATTCATGTGAAAATAATAGGCGCAATAATCATAATTTAAATACATATTTTAATTTTCTGATATTGGACAAAATATGAAGTATACTGGTAAGTACATTAAATGGAACAAATGGATCCCATATAGATCATATTTTAGTCTGTCTGTCTGTCTGTGTGATCCCTTTTTATCTTCGGAACTCGTGGAGCGTTGTTGTTCTGGTATGAAAGGAATTCAAATGAAACTTACCACGGTTTAAGACCACATTACGGAGAAGTTTATAAGATACTTTTTATTGCTAAAATAAAGTGAAAAGGGGGTGAAATAGGGGATGAAAGTTTGTATGGAAAGTCCTTCATTTTTAGAGTTACAGTTTTAAAAATTTGTTCATAAATCATAAAAAAAATACGAAATATAATGTAATTCAAAAATTTTTAAAATCCAACCTCCAGTGGTAAAATAGGGCTTGTAAGTTTATAATGGTTTCCACGCAGACGAAGTCGCAGGCGTCCGCTAGTACCTATATATAATAATTCAACTCGACACCTCAACGTTTGCTTAAATGCGCAGGAACTACAGGTCCGATTTGAATAATTCCTTCAGTGTTAGATGACCCATTTATCGACGAAAGCAGGTTATATCATTCCCGTATTCCTACGGGAACGGGAACCACGCGAGTGAAACCGCGCGACCTCAGCTAGTACTGTAATATAATCCAGACTACAGTCTCTTGGAGTTGTTAAAAACAAACTTCTAGGATATCGTAAAAAGATACACCCGTTTTAAAAGTTGATCGTTTTAAGTTATGAGATAGTATGAGAAAGGATGAGATATCGGTCAAAATCAGTAACGTAAATAGGTTACTTTATTCGCAGGTAAAAGCTTTTTCTGAGAGAAAGAGCCTGGAGGAATTTGTACGATTCTCTGTCGTATGTCTCTATAGCATTAGCATGCGCCGGGTTATGAGGATCCTCATAATTCGTTCTCCCTCAGAATGGGGCTCTTGAGTATGTAAAGGTATCGCCACATTTACCTGCGTAACGGCCATTCACAAACATGCAGCTAGTCTATTTACAAAAATGAAGATCATATTCAAAGTATTTTTTTTTTTAATTTATGAAGAATTTTGAACCGTCAATCAAATTCAATGCCGCTGGATGCTGGCGGCTCAAAATCGTTGTGCTTGGAGGTCCATGCAAGAGGCCTATGTCCAGACATGGACGTCTATCGGTTGATAAGGTAAGGTAAGATAATTAAATTCAAACTGCTTCGTAAAAGGTATCATTTAAACAAATTAAATTTTTCTTTGAATAAAAAAACCATTTTTCAATAATGAAAAATTACCGAGACCAGACTACTATTTAAAATTGCTAGGTCACATTACAATGAAACAAATAAAAATGAAACTCAGTTGCTACTACTGAGTTTGTTAAGAATTATTAAGAATATTATAGTATGTAGTATAATAGTAGAATAGAATAGTTTGTTAAGAATAGTATTTGTTATGCTTTCACGTCTTAATTATCAACCAACCATCCTAAAAGTGCAAACAATATGTTAAGTGTATGAAAAAGGTTCTATGGTACCTTGATCCGTCACAGCGCTATGTTTGCGGTTTGCGGTCGCTTGCGGTGGCTTGGCACGGTGTGGCGGTACCATTATGTCAAATTCCCAGTATAATCACGATGAAAGGAAAGGGGCCAGATGGAACGGAATACCTTAATTTCAATTTTGTGTCTAAATGCACGGGTCGTGTCTGCTATCCAATGTATGTAAATTTGGGGACAAAAATTGTGTTCTTATCTTGCGTGAGACTGTATAATGTTAGGGAGGATTTTTTAGGCAAAATAATTTTGTTAAATAAACTCTAGTCATCAACTTTGTTATCTTAGCTTACTAATGTTAAGCCATCCAACATCGTACATCTTTGTACTATGTACAAAATGTATGTGTTATTTAATTTAATTTTTGTGAGAGGTCGACGTCTATAGACGATGGGTGAGACCAATAGCAGCGACCAATAGCAGCGCGGAACCTATCTCTCACTTTCGTTACATAAGGACGAAAAAGCTGGGACTGGGACAACTCTGCCGCTATTGTCTTTTTCTCCTAACGAGAAGTATGTCATTAACGCAAGCTAAGCTTACATTTATAGAAGTCCAGTATGCTATAGGTTATATGAATTGAATACTGGCTGCCAGTCCTCAGTCAAGCCAGCTCATACCTCATCTAAACAACACTGGCCAGGTCAGCGCTGACTTTTCTACGTTTTGGCGCTAGCTTTATTGGATTTATAAATAAAGAAAGAAAGAATATTTGTTATTTGACACACACACAATACTAAAAAGACACCAAAAACAATAATCAAAATAAAGTACCTAACTAAAGTAAAAGATAACTATACCTTAACTAATTTATTTTCTTTTAACTTATTTTCTCATGAACAATGTTTTACTTTCTCATGAATGAAACAATTATACACATCATGTGTGTAATTGTTTCATTAAAACATCATCATCATAATCATCATCATCATCATCATCATCATCATCACCATCATTAAATCATGACATAACTTGATGTTTCAAATGTGCTTGTGTGTGCCTAATTGAAATAAATGACTTTTTGAATTATTTTTCCACTCAGCATGTGTTACACTTATGGTAGATCCACCAGCGCAGCGCTGATCTTCCTCGGAGCCATTTATGGCTGTTTATGATGTTTGAGAGTATTTATTACCTTGATAAAATCGAAGGTCTTGGTCAGCATGACGATGGCAGCGGCGCGCTCCTGCCAGATCATGCGCCAGAACGACACCACCGTGTCCTCCGTTGGCCCCTGGGTCACTATGTACGCGTTTGGCTTTAATATACTCTGTGGAAGATACACCATGCTATAACATCATCATCATCATGTATGTGAGCCTATTTAACGGCCAATTACATAGATAGGCCTTCCTATTTATAAGAGAGGGGATATGAAGATTAAATCTACCACGATGCAATGTGGGCTGTTGTTTTTGAATCTGTAATGATCACACGAGACTGATGTCCAAAAGTGGTTATCATCATCATTATTATCATCACCATCATCATCATCATCATCATCATCATCATCATCATCATCAACCCATATTCGGCTCACTGCTGGGCTAAACTCTCCTCCAATAGAGGGGTTAGGCCAATAATCTACCACGCTGGCCCAATGCGGATTGGCAGACTTCACACACGCAGAGGATTAAGTAAATTCTCTGGTATGTAAGTTTCCTCACAGTGTTTTTCCTTCACTGTTGGAGGTGCATGCCCCGGGCCGGATTCAGCTCACAATCTACATCGAATCTAGAGATTTTACCCCCTGCAATACCACAAACTTTACCTCTTTATAACATTACTAGCTGATGCCGCGCGGTTTTACCCGCACGGTTCCCGTTTCCGTAAGAATACAGGGATAATGGGCCTATAACCTTCCTCGATAAATGGGCTATCTAACACAGAAAGAATTTTTCCAATCGAACCAGTAGTTCCTGAGATTAGCGCGTTCAATCAAACAAACTCTTCAGCTTTATAATATTAGTATAGATTTAGATGTAGATAATTAATAAATATCTATTGGTTATGGTTTTGTTAAACGTTATTTACCTGCGTGCTTAAGTTTTATTATAGAGCCGTGATAGCCCAGTGGATATGACCTCCGCCTCCGATTCCGGAGGGTGTGGGTTCTAATCCGGCCCAGGGCTTACACCTCCAACTTTTCAGTTGTGTGCAATTTAAGAAATTAAATATCACGTGTCTCAAACGGTGAAGGAAAACATCGTCAGGAAACCTGCATACCAGAGAATTTTCATGATTCTCAGCGTGTGTGAAGTCTGCCAATCCGCATTGGGCCAGCGTGGTGGACTATTGGCCTAACCCCTCTCATTCTGAGAGGAGACTCGAGCTCAGCAGTGAGCCGAATATGGGTTGATAATGTTAAGTTTTATTTGCTTGTACAACTAACGGCCAGTTTCTTCATCGCAAGTAACAGTTAAAGTAACGTCATAAATCAAAAGTGACGATCTTATTTACTGAATAATAAAGTCTTCTTTACTACTTACTACTTTTACTGTTACTTTAGCTTTACATGAAGCTGGCTGTTAGAAATGTAACACTCCCCAACAATTTGCACCTTGAATTTCCAACAAGGTCGAGTGCGGTTATTATGGGGCGGCGTTAAAATTTGTGTGTCGCAAAATATACGTGAAATTTACATGAATTTGCGTTGAGTGAAGCTGAAACCGCTGCTTTTAGCGATGGCGGGAGTAATTTTATTATTTGTATTTTTACGCGTAACTTGCGTTCCTAGATTATTACCTACCTTCATAATTATAAACATAACAAAAAACGCTTTCAAAATAATTGTGTTTTCTTAAATGTTTATGTTATTTACAGGATACTAAAAGATAAACAAGCCTTTTTAAATTTTATGACTATCTGATTGTCCGTGCTGGAATGTGAGAACCAATTTTAATTTAACTTTCGAGTTCAGAATTTCGGGAAGAAAGAGAGGGTCGTTGAGCACCATATTGGGTACTTATTATCTTGGAAAAATCCAAGAATTGTGGATCCTCGTTGGATTTGGGGAAAAACTGAATTTTAAGCGGACAATATCGCGGGCGTCCGCTATATTGTCCGTCTATACTAATATTATAAATCTCTGGAACTATTGAAATTCTTTCAGTGTTAGATAGCCCATTTATCGAAGAAGACTATAGGTTATATATTATCCCTGTATTCCTACAGGAACAGGAACCACGCGGGTGTAACCGCGCGGCGTCAGCTAGTATTAAATAAAATAAAATAAATAAATACTTACATCTACATAGGAAGCATTTATATAATCAGAATCCGGCTCTCGGTCGACTGTCTGTAGCACCACTCTATTGTAGTCATCTGCAAATGTTTTGCAACATTAAATACCAACTGTAGTGTTTGTGTATACTAAATATATACCTACCTACAATACACGATCTCATGTACATTGGTAGCGGGGGCAATGGGACAGTCTGTCACCGGCGTTTGACCGGAGTGGTCGTGCGCGGTCGGCTTGCCATACCAGTGTAAGAATGAGCCAGAGATTTGCTTATCTTATAGTAAGGACGAGGGTCCTTACACCAACATATAACTATTAACACATTAAAGGTGAAAGTTTGTGTGCGCTCCTTTGCGCTGCGACAACTGAAGCGATTTGGCTGAAATTTGGAATGGGAATAGATTTTTTTTTTAATTAACACATGGGCTTTTTTCATCCCGGAAAAATCCATGGTTCCCGTGGGATTTGATAAAACTGAATTCCACGCGGATATGTCGCGGGCGTTCTCTAGTTTATCATAAAAACTAATATACTGCGTTATATGTATACAAAACAAAACAGGCTCCTTAAACATTCTTCAAATGTATGTGTGCATTTCTACGCATAATTATTATCATTGTTTAAAATTAACTCGCTTTCGATGGATGTATTTCATATCAGGGACTTAAAAAACGTAGGCACAGCGTCTATAATACCGGGACGAAATATTATCTACTGCTATTATCAAGCGAAGCCGAGTCGGGTCACTAGTACACATATAAAAATAGGTAGAACGCAGAATTACTTACAAGGAGTAACTTTTTGGTTCTGGTTTTTGTGTGCGTTTGTTTTCTTCTGTGCGTGTCGACATGCGTGTGTTTCCACTTTGATTGCCGTCTGTAACAATACAAAAAACAATTCAATTTAATACTTTTTTGTCTAATAGTAAGCGTCCACATATCCGCATCGTACGTATCGGACCCATCGCATCAAACGGAGTTTTTAAGGAGATGGTCCCTTTCAGGTCCACTCTTGTACCTCAGAACATCCACATCGATCGCACATAAATTAATATAAATAAGTTAAGATTTGATTAAGCTCATAGTTATTATTGATACTTGGACAGGAATGTAATTAATTAATAATTACTTTATCAGTATCCAACTTTAGTTTAGTCTTTCTAGTTTTTGGTCAACATAACCAAAGACTAGAGATTATTTGTGAAAGGTTGGTATACCGATTTTTACAATGTTGCCAATATACGCAGGTTATAAGTAACTTTCCTTGTGGTAGGGATGGATATTAAAAAAATACATCGATGTTTTTTTCGATGTAATGCATCGTTTGGTTACATCGATGGTAATCCGATGTATTGAGAAATACATCGATGTTTCTTAAACATCGATTGTTTTAGGTTAGACATTAATTAAAACAAAAACATGTATTAAGAAAATCAGAAAACATATGTATTAAAATTTAAAATCACAGAGCCAACACATTTTTCGTCTGAAATGCCGACTTATGACAATAAAAACGCACAGGCAGCGTACAAAAGTAGTTCTAGAATCCTATAATAGCAGATTTTCCGTGATAATCCGTGTCTTTAAAATGTTTTTTGCACAGACTTGAATGAACTGTTGATACAAAGGTTATAATTTTTGTAGCTCTTTCTCATCTTTTTTTCAATGCTGGGGCTTTTGGAAAAAGATGATTACCACGATTAAAACAGCCTGGTACTTAACACAGTGGCATATTAGAAACAACCTAATAATTCTGATTGAGAATCACGATGATGTATGAAATTGACAGTTGTCAGTCAAACCATCGAAGATGCGCCATCTGACGGGATAAATACGCAGTGTGGATCCCCATTTGCGTATTCGATGTATCGAATGAAAAACATCGATATGTATTCGATGTTGAAGTATTAACAATACATCGGTTCAATACGATGCATCGATACAATACATCGAGTGTTTTTAAAACATCGATGTATATCGTCCACTCCTACCTTGTGGCTTGTGTAGAAATTGGAATCATTATGAATAGAATACTCTCATAGTGCGAAGCTATTGTCTTGTGAGTAAAAATTGTATTTTTGATTTAAAACTCTTAATAATATTGTGTTTAGATTTACATTTTGCATGCTCTAGGCATTTCGTGCTGTAGGTAAATGACTTTCTTTATAACCAAAACCTCTTACAATCTAGCAACTCTTTATAAATTATAAATTGTTTGTAATTTGACACTCTAATTTGTAATAAATTAGTTTAATGTGTGTTGTTTATTTGCAATATGTGAGCTACAGAAACCTCAGTAAAGTTGTAGACATTCCTTTCAGTAGTTTCTATACTTTAAAATATTCCGTCATACAAGATGGTGGATAACTTCTCAATACAATTTTCCTCTCGTTTTTCAAATAATAAAAATATTTAAACCACACAGGGGAATCTGCAAAGAAGCCGATATTTACCGCCGTCAAATGACCTTGCACATTAGCTTTTATGTTCAAAGCGATCGCGGCCGATGGAGCGCGATACACTCTCAAAATCGTTCCCGCCCTAATAAACCACCCTTAAAATGACCCTTCAAAAGACTACCTGATAACGTAAGTGGGTAAACATACTAAAATATAGACATAGAGCTATATAACCTTCTATTGAACGCTCAATAGTGGTATCAAAGATATCTAATATAACAATCGGGCAAGTGTGAGTCGGTGTTTCCTTCGTCATCAACCCATATTCGGCTCACTGCTGAACTCGAGTCTCCTCTCAGAATGAGAGGGGTTAGGCCAATAGTCTACCACGCTGGCCCAATGCGGATTGGCAGACTTCACACACACAGAGAATTAAGATAATTTTCTGGTATGCAGGTTTCCTCACGATGTTTTCCTTCTCCGATTGAGACACGTGATATTTAATTTCTTAAAATGCACACAACTGAAAAGTTGGAGGTGCATGCCCCGGACCGGATTCGAACCCACACCCTCCGGAATCGGAGGCAGAGGTCCACTTCCACTAGGCTATCACGGCTTCGGTGTTTCCTTAATAATGTAAAAATAAGTAACATTGTCAATAGACAGTTTAGAGTAGCGCTAGTGATCTAGATATATTATAGGTAGATATGCTTAGTTTCATCGAGATCGTATGACTGAATGACGATCGAACAAATGAATAGGCTAGTTGACACTGTTTTTTTTAAATTGATCATTATTGTTCTACTTGATTAAAAAAAAAATGTCATATTTTTCGAGACGTGAAAATTTGAAACTGTTTCATGACGTCACGTTAACAAATCCTTTACAAACGTAGCGTTTGACAAAAATATCACATCAAGTAACATTGTGACGTCAACAAAATGGACGAGGATGGATATTTTGATGTTTGGAAAATTTGAAAAAATAAGTACATGATTTTTAAATTAAGTTTTATAAGAAATCCTTTACTTTATTTTTTCATTAATTTTTCTTAAATAAATTCTAAAATTTCTTTACTTTATTTATTCATTAATATTGTTATAGTTCTGACTTTTATTCCACTTACTACACGAAATTAATATAGTTTATATGTATACTAATATTATATAGCGTATATAATTGTTTGTTTGTTTGATTGAACGCGCTAATCTCAGGAACTACTGATCCGATTTGAAAAATTCTTTCAGTGTTAGATAGCCCATTTATCGAGGAAGGCTATAGGCTATATATTACCCCCGTATTCCTACGGGAACGAGAACCACGCTGGTGATACCGCACGGCGTCAGCTAGTTTTTGATATGAGTCAACTACCCTATTTTTATGCATAAAAAGCACACGAAAAAGGTTGTTAGATTAAGTGAATGTAAATATAATTATTATGTAATCCCCATTGGTCTTTATGTTGGAAAAAATTAGGGTCGATGGGACGAAAAATACTTTCAAACACTTACCCACCCTAATGTACTAGCAACTTAAAGTATCCCTTTTGACCTTCGGGTGTAATAGGGTGATAATGGCACAGGGTAAAAAGGCTACGTAGTCTAGAAGGGTTATGTAAAAAGTTATTTAGGTATAATACTCATATATTATATGAGTTTTATCATGTAGGAAAGTATTTTTTATAGTTTCGTCATGTCCGTCTATCTGTCCGTCTGTCCGCGGTTTATTGTTAACCTAATCTACGGAACCCTACACTGCTCGTGTCATGACACTTACTTGGCCGGGTTTTTATTTTTTTGTCTGATCAATGCAAGATTGATCAGGATGCTCGATGAATTGTGTCTACGACCCACCGAATAATGTCTTGACTTTTAGGCTATCCTGGATTTAGAATGATAACGAATATACATTGCGTCCAAAATGGCGCGTAGCCGGTACGCTTGGCAGGTACAGGGATACCCTGCCCCCTCTGTAGTCTGCTAGTTGAGTAGTTGAGTTGTAATCGCGTCTTAGAAATGGATAGTCGTCTTACATTTGTGAAGCATAGTGAAATAGTGATAGAGATGTTGAAGTTAAGTCGTGAGTCAGTGAATATAGTGAGTGAGTGAGTTATCGTCCGATCCGGTGAGTATTGCATTGTTAGTTACTTGGCTGGGAGCCAACACAAATGGAGAAGCGGAGCGTTAACATGTTGTAAAGGGGCCCCTCAACCCTACTGGAATCGGTTGCAAGTCCGAGATCCGCTGGTGGCTGACTCCATGCCATACGCTAGTTAATCTTGGTTTACATCTGATAGTATCAGCGCTATACTTGATCGATATTGTAGTTAGAGGGTAGAACTGTAAGTTAACTGATCGATGGTGTTACTTTGTGTATCTGCCATCCTTGGCACGTAAAGCTTAGAACCTGCTCTTAGACTACGGCTTCTCCGATATCATAATGAAATTTAGTATGTTTCCCCGTTATCAGAAGTGGAATTTAGTCTGCTCCGCCGATATATATAATATTAAATGAAAGCATAAATTAGCTTTCAACATAAAAGATGTCCTTTAAATATTGTAACAAAAAAGCGTTATTGTATTGTAAAAGCAGAAACCGATGCGATTTTTCAATTGCAAAACGTTTTAAATGAATCCATTTAAAGACCTCACAAGTTTCTAATTCGTGAATTATTCCAATCTCGCTCGGGCGACGTGATTTAATCGAAACTTCTATTCCATTAGCAACTGTCTCTTTGTTCTATATATTAGTAGACTGCTCCGTGTATGGAGCGAGAGCTTGCAATGGCCACACCACCTCATAGCTATTTTGTTTTAGGAAGGCTGAAAGTTAGTTAGTCGATACCCCTATCATAGGTAGGTACGTATTGCCAATTATTATTATTTTTTTATTCTCTACAAGTTAGCCTTTGACTATACAATCTCGCCTGATGGTAAGTGATGATGCAATTTAAGATGGAAGCGGGCTTACTTGTTAGGAGTAGGATGAAATCCACACTCGTTTCGGTTTCTACACGACATCGTACCGGAACGCTAAATCGCTTGGCAGTACGTCTTTGTCGGTAGGGTGGTAACTAGCCACGGCCAAAGCCTCCCACCAGCCAGACTTGGACCAATAAAGAAAACTTCAATCGGTCTAGCCGGTGATCAAACCCAGGACCTCCGTCTTGTAAATCCACCGAGCATTCCACTGCGCCACGGAGGCGGTTATTGAGAATGATGAACAATTATGGCACCCTCTACCATCCAAGTATAAAACGTATAAATCCTATCAAAACATATATGTGAAAATGGGAGCCAAATTCAATATCACTGTCACACATCATATCATGTATGTCATTATCGATTTCGCAAACAAAAGAAATGATATCTAAATGGGTGCCAAAAACTATAGATCATAGAACTTAGAATACATTGAAGCTCAAGATTTGACTTAGCTAATTTTTGCATAAAAGTATCTTTATTTAATAACTAGCGGACGCCCGCGACTTCGTCCGCTCTTGGACCAGCTCTTTAATCCAGCCCTTACAGTAGTATCGCTGTAAAAATGGAGTAACCTCTCCTGTTTTCCCAACATTTCCCTTCACTGCTCTGCTCCTATTAATCGTAGCGTGATGAAAAGTATATTATAACCTGCCCAGTAGTATGAAGAATAATTGTGCAAAGTTTCGTTAAAATCCGTCGAGTAGTTTTTGTTATTATAACAGTTTTTGTTATTGCATTTTTAGCATCAGTATCGATGACTTATCACCCGCTGATAGTTATTTTGGAAATATATTTCATGTACAGAATTGACCTCTCTACAGATTTATTATAAGTATAGATTTATATCGTTTTCAAATTCTTTTTGCTATGTTCATCGTGCCCATACTGTTTTAAGCATTTTATTAGCTGGTAAAACTTTAGCTGGTTTAATAGGCTGACAAACTCTCTGCCATCCTAAAATGAGGCATGTGTAACTATTGCAAGCTCTCAGTCTATATATTACTGCTAGGTAGTTTTCTGGGTCACCGGCGTTCTTCCCAATAACTAAGAGTATTGCGGTTTGTAACAAATGGTTGTTCCTGCCACATGCCTCTCCTCAATGTGACCTTTAACTAGGGTCTTATTAATTCCAACGGTATAATATTATTGCCTTTTGCCTGTCGAGATTTAATATTAGGTATCATTTTGTTAACTTTCCGTACCGTGATAGCCCAGTGGATATGACCTCTGCTTTCGATTCCGGAGGGCGTGGGTTCGAATCCAGTCCGGGGAATGCACCTCCAACTTTTCAGTTGTGTGCATTTTAAGAAATTAAATATCACGTGTCTCAAACGGTGAAGGAAAAAAACATCGTGAGGAAACCTGCATACCTGAGAATTTTCATGATTCTCTTTACCTTAAGTCCTCAGTACCTGTTATTATCATTTATACCGTAAAGAATCGCATTTCAGATATTTCAATATCGTTATGTATCTCATTACGCACATGTGCCGTAACGTAAAGTAAAATGCACATGTGCTGTAATGTAATATAAAACCTTTACCATCCGTCTAAAAACGAACGGTACTTTTTAAATTATTTTTAAGAGTTTTTATTAACAAAGGACAAACAAATAAATGGGAGAAATCAGTATAAATTAAAAAGTGGTTACTCACTCATTATTTTTTATAGTCATGAATATTTTGGTAGTCTTTTAGTGGTTACGGTTCATTAAATATTCGACTTATTAAGCCTTCGGGCTTAAACAACAAACAAGAAAGAAGGTTAAATTTTAATTGTTAGAACAAGCTTTAAAGTTCCAAAGAAAATCTAAGTTCAGCAAACTAAACGAATTTCAAGAACCAATAGCTCAAGTGGAAACTTGAGAAAGGTAAATATAAAAGAAGAAAATATAAAAGACAACGCCGACGAAGAAAAACATAAGACTGGAATATGGAGTTTGTTTTAATTGTTTGTTCGGAGCGAGGTCAGAGGATAAACAAGCCGATGGGGAAGCAATAACCGCATTGGACCGAGGGCCTGTCACAGTCAGACATAATTCATTTTGTCAGTCGCGTGGGTGGGTGGGTGCAGTGGGTAGTTACCTTGCTTTCTGTATTTGTGTGATAGAAAAGGTGTTTTCAAAATTCTGGGTGTATTTATACATTATAATATGTATTTATATGTATTATACAAATGTATACTACATAAGTGTCTCAAACGGTGAAGAAAAAACATCGTGAGGAAACCTGCACACCAGAAAATTTTCTTAATTCTCTGCGTGTGTGAAGTCTGCCAATCCACATTGGGCTAGCGTGGTGGACTATTGGTCTAACCCCTGTGACGCTGAGCCTTCTTATGAGGCCCATAGTCTCGGAACCATCACTGGCAATACACACTGTTCGAAGACTTATGTCTTCAAGCACTGAGGAATTTCGGACGATAAGATATCGCGAAGTTTCCCGAATGCGGCCCAGCCGAGGTGATTCGGCGGCTCTTTCTCGAAATTGTACCTACCTAACTGGACTACATATCATAAGTTTAAGTATTCGTCTACAATTTCGAGTGCAACGTTCTCAGCTATAACGTGTAACATGAGCATTACACATCCTTTTCGTTTTGGCCTTGTTCATTTTCAGGCCCACCTGTTTAGGACATTATCTCAAACAAACTTTTAGAATTTATAAAATGAGGTATGTCTGAGCATCGCAGCCGTTCGTTTTACATTGTTTGAAGTTCAAAGCGGGTTTGAAGTTTGAACAATGGGGTGTTAGGAGTAAAATAATTGCACCTTCCTTTGGTGTCTTATCACACGAACCACTTCTGTATTATAAAGATAAGTAATCACGGCTCTTTGGGGACGGATTCCTTGCAAAATGGCCCCGACTTAAGGGCTTCGAGAGTATACTCTTGGGGTCGATTAAGTTATTTTACATGTGTGTATGTAGGTCTAGCCTTGGTGTTTAACAAAACAATTGAGTTCTTTTTTTATTTTCTACAAGTTAGCCCTTGACTACAATCTCACCTGATGGTAAGTGATGATGCAATCTAAGATGGAAGCGAGCTAACTTGTTAGGAGTAGGATGAAAACCACACTCCTTTCGGTTTCTACACGTCATCGTACCTGAACGCTGCATCGCTTTGCGGTACGCCTTTGTCGGTAGGGTGGCAACTAGCCACGGCCGAAGCCTCCTACCAGCCAACAGTTAGTTTGACAAGTGATATTTAATTCCTTAAAACGCACATAACTGAAAAGTTGGAGAGAGAGAGTTGGACTCACGCAGAGAACTAATAAAATTGTCTGGCATGTAGGTTTCATCACGATGTTTTCCTTCACCGTTTGAGACACGTGATATTTAATTTTCTTAAAATGGACAAAACTGATGAGTTGGAGGTGCAAGCTCCGGACCTGATTCGAACCCACCTTTCGGAATTAGAGGCAGAGGTCATATCCACTGGGCTATCACGATCTGAATAAACCGATAATGATGCTGTTTTAATAAAAGCTAATATTACAATTCTTAGATAGGTATACATGATGGAGATCCGACAAGACAATAAATTCTTTTACTAATGACAAACAACATTATCAGCGATTATCAAAGGCTATATTTTGTCCCCATATTTCCAGGGGAAAATTTACATACTAATATTAAGATAGTGAAAATTTACTGCGATCCCTAAAATCGTTCGAATGAATTTTCCATGTTGAAAGTCAAACCTCCTTTGATAAATAATGAGTTAGATGAAAGAGTTAGACGAAAATATTTGAGAATGGTGCGTTCAGTTAAAATTGTTTTAGTTCGAACCAAATGTTTGGGTTAACTTTTCGTTGTAATAATTTTGTGCAGATTTAATAAATCTTTTCGGCGAAGGATAAAGCTTCTTAGAATTAAGAGAGAGTGATGTTCAAATTGTTCATTCATTTTTAATTACTATAGTAAAATTACTCTGTAGGTTTGGTTTTAATTTGTTTACTCAATTTATTTTGAAACCTCAATAGGTCCACTGTAAAGGGGTAGTCACATCACCGAGAGTTCGAGGTTCG
The DNA here is from genome assembly GCF_947172395.1 of Bicyclus anynana. Taxonomy (NCBI): domain Eukaryota; kingdom Metazoa; phylum Arthropoda; class Insecta; order Lepidoptera; family Nymphalidae; genus Bicyclus; species Bicyclus anynana. The sequence goes on along the minus strand of NC_069102.1, from coordinate 11,005,865 downwards.
ATCCCCGCCCGTTGGATTAACGTCGTAACTCGTACCCACTCACAACACAGTCTTTTCCGATTCATTGGAGGGGAACGGAAATATTGGTTGCTAGCAGACGCCGTAGTTCCCGTTCCCGTTAGAATTCAAGGATAAAATATAGCCTATGACACTCACAAATAACGTGGCTTACTAGTGGTAAAAGAATTTTCGATTCAGTACATCCAGAGGTTACCCCTTACAATATCACAAATTATCCTCTTTAATAATACTAGCGGACGCCCGCGACTTTGTCCGCGTGGACGAATGACGTGGATTTAGTTTTTCACAAATCCCTCGGGAACCATTTTTTTCGGGATAAAAAGTAGCCTATGTTAATCTATGCTTTAATATATCTCAATACCAAATTTCAGCTAATTCAGTTGAGTAGTCGAGTACAAGTTGTACAAAATGGAAAGTTCCTTATTCTATGCAGGTTCGTAATGTGTTTCAGGGTTTTTTTTAACTTACTATATATCCACGAGATTGAAGACTCGGGCATATGCTATTAGTATATATCCCTTTCAATTTAAAAGGCTTGATATTTCCCGTGTGAGCGCCTCTAAGCAGCGGTAGCGAAGCGAAACACTTATTAAAATTCTCGTGCATTGAAGCATAGAAGCGGGTTTACGCTCAGATATTATGTTTACTGAGGGAACACTGTGATTAAATGTATAACATTTTCTTGTCCACGTACGTGTATTCTGTACTTTGAATTATTACCCGAAAGCCAAAAGAGGGTGTCGTTTTTCTGGAAATATTTCTTTTTCTTTACCTCAAATAGAGCTGTTAAGATTAAGTAATTTTTATAAATTACTAGCGGATGCCCGCGACTTCGTCCGCGTGAAACTCGATGTAAACTTTCAACTACCCCTACCCTACCCCTACCCTACCCTACCCCTACTCTACCCCTACCCTACCCCTACCCTACCCTACCCCTACCCTATCACTATCCTACCCCTACCCCGTTTTCTAATTATTATTAATATGAACTTTATACAATAACAATAAAGCTCAAATTGACTACGTTTTAGTTACAAATCATTTGTATGGGAAAAAGAAAAGGGCTATTTTTAGGGTTTTTCCCGCAATAATTCTAATTTTTCTCGCCGTAAAAACCATCCTTGAACTTCAACAAACATTTTAAAAAAGATTTGGCCAAATTGGTCCAGGCGTTGTTGAGTTATGCGCTTACCAACACATTTTGCGATTCATTTTTATATTATAGACTAGACAATTACCTAAAAATTTTGAACCTTTATTTGAAATTAGCGGAAGTTTCCGACTTCGTACGCGTGAAATTCAAATTCACGAATCCCGTGGGAATAATGTAATTATATCATAAAAAGTAGCTTGTACGTTGCTTTAAGAACGTTTCTACCTAGCAGTGAATGTTTCGTTAAAATTTTTCAAATCGGACTAGTAGTTCCTGAGATTAGCGCGTTCAAACAAGCAAAAACAAACTTTTCAGCTTTATAATATTAGTATAGATACCGGTATTAAATATAACGGTGAAGGCAAAACATTGTAAGGAACACATGAAAATTTTCTTAATTCTCTACGTGTGTGATATGCCAATCCGCATTGGGCCAGCGTGGTGAACTATTAGCCTAACATTATCAACCCATATTCGGCTCGGTTGAGCTCGAGTCTCCTCTCAGAATGAGAGGGGTTAGGCCAATAGTCCACCACGCTGGAATGGCTGGAATAGAATCGGAGGCAGAGGTCATATACACTAGGCTACCACTATTAGGCTAACCCCTCTCATTTTGAGAGGTGACTCGTGCTCAACAGTGAGCCGAGCGTGGGTGATGATGATGATTTTCGTTACAGTATCAGGTGGTGTTTAGGCTGAGATGGTGGTCATATCAAAAAAGTCATTAGGATCAAATCTATGATCAAATCGCTGAAAACAGTAAAAAAAAAATTAGTAACACTTACAGAAGAAGAAATTGAATTCTTATTGTTTTTGCATACAATAACACTTTGGTATCGTATTAAGTGCAGGCTGCTTTCCGGTTTTTTGTTTGCTTTTAACAAAACTTGAAATTATATTAGACTTGGCAAGGAAATCGTGTTGGTAAAGTATTCCTTTGTATATTTTCACTTTTACGGGAACTGTTTTTTGAATTCGTCGTCGTCGTCATCAACCCATATTCAGCTCACTGCTGAGCTCGAGTCTCCTCTCAGAATGAGAGGGGTTATGCCAATAGTCCACCACGCTGGCCCAATGCGGATTGGCAGACTTCACACACGCAGAGAATTAAGATAATTCTCTGGTATGCAGGTTTCCTCACGATGTTTTCCTTCACCGATTGAGACACGTGATATTTAATTTCTTAAAATGCACACAACTGAAAAGTCGGAGGTGCATGCCCCGGACCGGATTCGAACCCACACCCTCCGGAATCGGAGGCAGAGGGTAATATCCACTGGGCTATCACGGCTCTATCTATTCAATCTATTTTGAATTGAGTTTATATAATTGGCAACTTATAAAAAAATAAACTACCAAAAAAATTTAAACTATAAAAGCAACAATGAAATAAAGCTATACATACATTAATTCCTTTATCCAAAGGTTGTCTAGCAGATATTGCTAAACGCAATAAAACCGATTTTGCACATGCTTGTATATCACAATATTATTTTTGTCTTTCTAATTGTTTTTTTTTGTGTAATAAAAAAATAATAAAAACCAGCAAAGTGCGTGTCCGGTCACGTGTACTGTAAGGTTCCGTAGATTAAACTATAGCTTTCTAGTATTAATAGTCTCTGCGCTAAGTCGCGGACAAACACACAGACGGACATAGCGAAACTATAAGGATTCCTTGTGGACTATGGAACCTTAAAAATAAAATTGTTTTATTACTTTTTGTTGATTTTTTAACATTGTTACTTTTTTGATATTAACCATGCCTTAACTTAACCAATTATCTTTTCCGTTTAAAGACTTAAAGTCTGCTAGAAGTTTAAACGTTAACAGTCCAGTGGAAGTGGATTCATTCGAAATAAACTGGATATTAATTAATTCTAACTAATTACGCTACACACATAGGCTACTTTTTATCCCGGAAAAATCCATGATTACAGGGATTTGTGAAAACTAAATTCCACGCGGACGAAGTCGCGGGCGCCCGCTATTATACTATAATGCAAGCGAAGCCGCGTATAAAAACTAGTTATAAGACAAAACAAGCTTTCATTTACAAATTCAAAACCTTTCACGTGACCGCGGTCACGAATAACGGGCTCGAAACGAAAAAAAAAAACGAACTGAAATCGTAAAAATGTACCAAAACGACAAAACATTGCGGTTGGCGGCATAAAAAACGTTATTTCCCCCTCGTAAAACATGGAACGCTTTCTAACTACCACATTATACTGTTACGGTACATTTGTAGTGTCTTTGCACATATGTACTAAGTCCATTAGGTCTTGTTAATGGAGTCAGTTCAGTCTATAAATAATATTTTAATGTGTCTCATTGGTCCCTTGGTTAGTTAGTGCGGCTACAATTTTTTTTTATTCTTTACAAGTTAGCCCTTGACTATAATCTCACCTGATGGTAAGTGATGATGCAGTCTAAGATGGAAGCGGGCTAACTTGTTAGGAGGAGGATGAAAATCCACACCCCTTTCGGTTTTTACACGGCATCGTACTAACATCGCTAAATCGCTTGGCGGTACGTCTTTAGTAGTTAGTCGGTAGGGTGGTAACTAGCCGAAGCCTCCCACCAGCCAGACCTGGACCAATTGAGAAAATCTCAATCTGCCCAGCCAGGGATCGAACCCAGGATCTCCGTCACGGAGGCCGTCAGACTATGTTTTTATAACTTGATACATCTCCACTAATTTCTTTTTTTATAGCCCAGTGGATATGACCTCTGCCTCCGATTCCTAAGGGTTCGAATCCAGTCCGGGGCATGCACCTCCAACTTTTCAGTTGTGTGCATTTTAAGAAATTAAATGTCACGTGTCTATAACGGTGTAGGAAAAACATTGTGAGGAAACCTGCATACAAGAGAATTTTTCTTAATACTTTGCGTGTGTGAAGTCTGCCAATCCGCATTGGGCCAGCGTGGTGGACTATTGGCCTAACTCCTCTCATTCTGAGAGCTAACTGACTCGAGCTCAGCAGTGAGCCGAATATGGGTTTAAATGTATACATTGATACAAAATAGGGCTATTGTTCTATGCACAATATAACTCCCAATAGATTTTGCATGTTGAACAATTGGTTCTGTTTCGAGATTACCTAATTTGGCGGGAAGGCGAAACAAGTGGATTTTGATTGGCTAATTTGACAGCGCATTCGTCGTGAATGTCGATTGTATTGGATAAACTAATCTGCATAGCTTGGTAAAAGAGACAGTAATATGGAATTCGTTGATGAGTGAAAGAGACCTTCAAAAAAGTCAACAACGAGCGAAAGTTTGTGGTATGTTGTTTTTTGAAAACCATTGTAACATGAGCTTTGTTATAATAATAGTTCTAAAATATAATACTGATTCACTAAATCACTTAACGGTATCACTTTGCTGTTATCTAGATATATATTTCACTATCTCTAATATTGTTCCCCCCTTTACAATCGTTACCCCGTTGGGCAGTAAAGCTACTGTTACACATGCTCATTTAAAGCATGCTACTATTGAGCAGTTGCTCTAATAGCATGTGTATCGCAATATTACTAATAATGAGCATGCTTATTTCGAGCTTGCTCAAGAATCAACAGTCGTGCGATTTATGAGCATGCTACTTGCGCGGGTGGAAGGGGGCGTGCTTTTAGCGCGTCTGAATAGGTTTGCTTATTGAGTATGCTAGTCGATCAGCATTGCTATTCTGTGTTCTCTTCACCTTCATTTTACCCTGTCTAACACGATACTATAGACAGAGAGCGATAGATACAAATTATCATGATTGTGTAATTGGAATGTTTGCTTTGAGCTTGCTTATTCAGGAGCATACTTAAAAATAGTATGCTTATTGCTAATCCGAGTATATTAATATGAAGAAATTCTTACCTGAAATTCTAATTTGTAGAGAACAGGAAACTTTCGCCGCTGCTCGCAGAGTTTGGGGAAGTTCTTCAGCTCGACGGGCCGATCGGGTATCGTCTCCGATATCGATCCGTTCTCATCGGCTGCGGAATTGAAAACAGTTGACATCAAAACAATTTTTTTTTTAATTAATTTAATAAAAAAAAAATCGAAGAATTTTTTACTAGGAATGATGAGAATCGAATCCAAGACCTCTTTGAGGCTTTGAGTTAGAGGCTTGATAATGGGTTAATGTTTTGAAAGCTGGAAACTGTATTTTTTTCAATATGATCAATATTCCCCAGTTAGCCTCTTTTGTTACGCCTCAAAAAGCCAGGCTCTTTTGTTAAAAATAGATTTGACGATTACCCAAAAGGGCAAATTGAACCCTGGTCCTCACGGCCCTGAGACTGCTAAAATAAAGACTTGAATATTATCACAAACTAAATAATTATTTGCCTTCTTAGCCACTTCCTGTTAACTTTAAAACTCGTGTCAAAGTACTGAGCATAAATATCTTTTCTTTTATAATAAAGAGAGTAGAATTACGGATTTTCATTATAAAATTATTTTTAAAGCTACCTCTCTGTTCCGGTAGTAAGTAGTGGTTTCGGATCAATGAAGTCCAAAGAGAGATATTAGGTCTTAGTCTACCACGCTGGCCCAATGCGGATTAGCTATTTCACCACGTAGAGAATTAAGAAAATTCTCTGGTATGCAGGTTTCCTCACGATGTTTTTCCTGCACATAACCGAAAAGTTGGAGGTGCATGCCTCGGACCGGATTCGAACCTACGCCCTCCGAACCGAAGGCAGAGATCATATCCACTGGGCTGCACTAGCTGTGGCGCGACTATTCAAAATACCAACTCCTTTAAGTATCCTAGGCCTTTAAATTAGATCTAAATAGGCTGATAATTATGTTATTTTTTCAAACAAGCAGTAACATAATTACTATGATAAATAGCTTACATTATTTTTATTACTTCTAAGATTTGTTAGTTATAGTTTTTAATTTATATTATTTGCTAAAAGTAATAAATTATACTGTTAATTTACTACCAATGTTATAAATTATAATTTGCAGCATATTACTAAATATATTTATTATTCATCTATAAGCTTTGTTTAGTTGTGTTTCAAAGAATACGTAGTGTATTGAAAAGTAGGTCGTACGTTCAAGTCATTTAAATGAATCCGGGGCGTAGTTTCTTCAATAACTGAGGAAAGTTAGCCTTTTTGTTGTGAACAAAACTCTATATAAGACTGATATTATAAAAAGTTTCAGTTATTATTTGAGTCATATCTTGCGTTCATCTGAATTTTATTCAAACATACCTGCCAGACAAACCTTAATTATGACGGTGTTCCGGAACGATATCGAGTATAAACCGAAAGGGGTGTGGATTTTAATCCTACATCTAACAAGCCCGCTCTTATCTTAGATTGCATGATCACTTATCATTAGGTGAGATTACAGTCAATGGCTATCTCGTATAAAATCTCCTCCTTTTTAGATGTCGTGTAAAAAAGAAACTAAATTGTTTAAGGTTTTGTACTTCTTATTTATCATTATTCGTTAACAACCCATATTCGGCTCACTGTTGAATGTTGTTCTTAGAATGAAAGGGGTTAGGCCAATAGTCCACCTAGTAATTATATTAATGAGTCTACAAAATTTCAACCGGCCATCCCTAGTAAAGATTATAGAGTATAGACTATAGATCATAGACAACAACGTATGCTATACAACCTGTTCTTTGTCAGCGGCCGGTTCATTATGAGCAGACAATAGGCAGATATTAATTGGGTACTGTACACAAGATGGCTGCCTCGATAACAAGTATTTGTTTATACTACCCGCTGCGCCCGGTTGATTGGAGATTTCATATTTCTGAGCCGTAAGTTTATTTATGATCTTAATAACTTGTAATTTATCCCATCATTTTTATAGTGCCCAGATGCGATACTCGATTCACTAGATTAACTAGATCAGGGTTTCTCAAACTTTCAGCTCCACGAATCCCTGTTAAAATTTTCAAGTGACAGTGAACCCCTTACTAACTAATTGGGAAACCCCAAAGAAAAAAATGAGTATGATTGTTGAAGAAAATAAGTATTTTTTTTTTCATAAAAGATAACATATAAAATACCATAATAATGGTGTCTTTGTTTTTTGTCGCCAATTGATTCAATGTTAGGAGTAATTTTGGACAATTTTAACTTTAACTCTGAGTCGGTATCCATTATCTATCAAGCCACCATTACGTAAATCTTGTCGCGAACCCCCTGCCGTCAAATGGCGAACCCCTAGGGGTTTGTTTCAGCTTTCGTTTTCCCCACCACCTCCATCTGCTAGGCAAGCGCGTTCCACCATAGGCTGCATCTTTGCTTACCATCCGGTGTGATTGTAGCTAAGCGCTTTATAAAAAAAAATAACGAAGCGTTTGAAGCGTTAATTAAAGAAATTTAGCACATTAAGTAACAATAGGACGTAACAAAACGGAGGAGAGCGTTTCTGACGTTTGAATATTTTGAAAAATTACATGATTTTTAATTAATTTTTATAAGAACTTTTATTAATAGATATCGATATATTTCAGACCCTTATTCCATGTACTTTATGAAATTAATATTGATTTTATTAAATTTGATATGAGTCAACTACCCTATTGTTGTCCGAATAAGCAAAAAATTATGTTAGCAGTGTTATGACTATAGTCCAACAACCGGGAATCGAACCTTCGATCTCTTTGATTTGAGGCTTAAAGTCCTTTTGCAACCGTGGCCGTGGTAGGTATCTTCATCGGGATGACGCAATTAATTAGAACCACGTCTTCTTAGCAGAAAATGGTTAAGTTGCTAATCGCAATCAACGCAAAATTTTGTATGGATGTTTATTTTGATGTTTTTTACTCTATAACGCCGCTACTATTGAAGCGATTCGGCTGAAATTTGGAATGGAAATAGATTTTACTCTGGATTAACACGTAGGCTACTTTTTATCCCGAAAAAATCCATGGTCTCCCGAGATTTGTGAAAACTGATGATTTTAATAATAATAATAAAATCCTTTATTCAGCTAAAAAAAAAAACAAATTAAAAGATCAAGAAGAAATTACAAACTAATACTAACAGAGCTTACAAACTACTTAAAGATATCTACTTAAATTACAAAGTTTCTCTGTCTGTACTTAGTAGATATAATAATATAATAAAAAAATTCAGCTGAATGGGGCGCTGCCTCAGCTCGATACTACAGTATTTTGATTTTGATTATATGAATATTTGTTACTCTTTCACGCCTCGACTACTGAACCGATTTAGCTGAAAATTGGTATTGAGATATATTATAGCATGAATTAACACATAGGCTATTTTTTATCCCGGAAAAGTCCATGGTTTCCGCGGGATTTGTGAAAAACTGAATTCCACGCGGACGAAGTCGCAGACGTCCGCTAGTAGAGAATAAAAAACAAAACTCATTCACTCCTTTCAATTATATATCTTTACTAACTCTAAGTTTCCTCATTTTAATAGGAACCTCAAAAAGTTATCCTCAACTTATTTTAACACAATTTTGTACGTATTAAGCTTAGAGGCATCCATTGTGATTTATGCTTAAAGTTGGTGCTAACTAAATAACCGAACTTTGTACATCGATACTTGAGGGACTTTTGATAGTTTATGATGCATTATGCATTAAACTGAGACTATAGACTAAGTGCCGGAAACTACCAGTAGGCCTTAGAAATGCACCACAACATAATATTATGTCCAGCGGGCCTATCTATGTATCTCAGCGTACTTCTTTTTTATTCTTTACTAACGGACACCCGTGACTTTGTCCGCGTTTAAATCAATGTAAACTTTTAAGCCCTATTTCACCACTTTAGGGGTTGAATTTAAAAAATTTTTGAATCTCATTTTGTTTCGTGTTTTTTTTTATTATTTATGAACAAATTTTAAAACTGTAACTCTAAAAATTAAGGTCTTTCCATACAAACTTTCAACCCCTATTTCACCCTCTTTTCATTTTATTTTCGCAATAAAAAGTATCTCATAACCTAATTAAATAACGTCAAACCCAAGTTTGACGTTATTTAAAATGCAAGGATAGAAAAGCGTATGTTCCATGGACAGTCGGAATTATTTTAATAACTTTGTATGAAAAAACAAAAAGTTTTTATTTTTTAGTTAAAAAATATTAGTTATGCAGCTCGGCTTCTATAAGTGGACTCGTCAACACCTTGAAGTTATGGGAAATACTCCACAGCACCCTGTATATTATCAGTCAAGTTCCTTATATGCTAAAGATGTACGTCTTTGCCGGTAGAGTGGTAACTAGCCACGGCTGAAGCCTTCCTGGCCGAACCAGCCACACCTGGACAAATTAAGAAAATTTTAATCAGTTCCAGGACCTTCTTTTTGTAAATCCACCGCGATCGACAACTTGATCACGTGACCTGTCGATAGCTAATGCTATTCCCATACATTCTTTTAAATTTCGAAGCGTTAGCGTTTGTGGAAATAAAATCGTCGTGTTACATGGCTACAAGTCTTAGTCCTCAATGATACAAATGTAAGACTTATTTATTTTTTTTATTTCATTGATATCAAGTGAAAGACCGCTAAAGACCCTTAAAGATCAAAATTTTCAACGGTGTTTTCGAAAAGTTGCCACGAAGCTAATTGACTGGCGAGGACATAATTCCTCATATAATGCCTAGGAAAATAAAAAAAAATATGATTTATACTTGGACAGTTGAAACGTACTACCTCCCAAAGCCCTCACAGCCCAAACTACTACTTGCCGTACCTACTTATCTATGAATAGCCAACGCCCCGCGATATGTGGCTGTGGTGTGTGTGGTGTGGATGTTATAGGCTTTATTTATCTCCGTATTCTCACGGAAACAGGAACTACATGGGTGGACCACGTAGTTCCTGTTTCCGTGAGAATACGGAGATAAATAAAGCCTATAACACTCACGTATGTGATAAATTCACGTATGTGGTAAAAGAATTTTCAAAATCGGTTCAGTAAATTCAGAGGTTACCCTCTACAACACCACAAACTTTACCTCTAGAAACACATTTTCATATTTTATAATGCGAAAGGTCTGGTTAGAGCGGCTCTTATTCCAATAAACAGTATAATAATGTTTCGCGGCTTAAGTTACGGAAACTTTCTACATATTTCGTCTAGAAATTACCTAAGGATAGCAACTTGGGAAATTTGACGCAGCGTTAAATAGACTATATTATGAATATTTAAGGTATGCATAAGTAAATATAATGTTTCATTATCATTATCAACCAAAAAAATCGGTTATCTGTAAAGACGGTTTACTGACGATAGTCGAACTTGAGAAAATACTGATGAAATTGTTGCATTTTTCAAAAGAAAATGTTCGTTTTTCTAAAATACTGTTTAATAATGTTCATAGACCAGAATATACCTAGAGCGAGGGAACGACGCATGACGTCATCTTTTTTCGAGTGTGCAGCCGGCTCCATCGAATTATAAGACGTTATCACGTCAATAAAAGGTAACGCTGCGTAATTATTTCGTGTTATCTACATTGGATTTATGAGAAATCGTAAATTGGACAATCATAGATTCAGCGTTGATGCACGAGTATTTCAAATCCATAATGGGCTTAGTTCTATTTCTAAAAAAAAAATCAACCTTGAAAAATATTCATTTTATTTTTGTAACTCTATCGTAAATTTATCCTGATTGACAATTTAACGGTTTCACTTCCGATAGATTATAATATACTGAAAAATAACACGATAAATTGTAATCAGTATTTTCAGTTTACAATGTGACGGTAGATTATAATATCACGAGTGAGATTATAAACTAAAGTATTTTAAAATTTAACGGTAACATGTATAAGTTATATCATTATTAAATGATAAATAGTTATGTAAATTACGTAAATGTAAATATTCTTGTTTGTTTTAGATGAGCTTGTTTTGTTATTGAGCCGATAGACATTTCTAAGTTTAATAGAGTGCGTGTTCAGTAATTGTCTACGTGGCGAAAAGCATTAGTTTCTATACTAGCATATAAATATAAGCGCTCCTAAACACAAAATAGTTATTAACTTACTCTCTGGTCTAAACGTGACTCGGTCTGAAATAATAAAATCGGACATTAATTCAATGTCTACGATCCATTGCCCGTTAAAGCTGCATTTTATCTATTTCTCGTGGCGTTTTGCTATACGGAACGAGCGTTCTATCTCGCTGCATTAAATCCAACCATTATTGTAACTGCTTTCCTATAAACTCAAGTGTGTTATAAAGTTTATATTACGTCTTGATTTCTTACAGCAAACGCTATAACTTGCATGTACCTACATTAAATATCTTCCCTTAGTAATCAGTGTAAGGTAGGTATTTTGATTTGCACAAAAGTATTTATTTTAAATTTTATAAGATTTATTTTAGATAATACTATTCTCTTTATAATTTTTTTTCCTTATTGCAATTATCCTTATAACCTTTTCAATGAACAGAATTAAATTTCGTTTTAAAAAATCATGTATAAAATTATTTACTATCAATTTTTCCACAATGCGATTTGGTAATTATTAGAAATAAGTTAAAATTGACTAACAGTCAATCAATCTGTGATTTCTTGTTCAACCTATTTCTTTATTTTTTACCTACTAAGTACGATATTTGATCAATTATATTATAATATTTTAAAGCATAAAAATAGGTCATTTTAGAGAATTTTATCCACATAAAAGATTAGTCCGTATAAAATTCAATTCATTTAAACACTTATACGAGTTATTCACAAACACGTAATCTGCATTTGTTACGCGTCGAGGGTTTTTAAGGCGACTTTCCACTAGAGCGGGTTTGCGACAATGCGGAGCTTGAAATATGTCTGAAACCGACCGAAAATACGAGTAGGAAACATTTTATTTATTTGGGCTATAGCTTATATAATAAGAAGTAGGTGAATCATGAGCCTTTTAAAATTAACATTTATTTTTTTTGCTTATAAACGCAAATGCACGCTTTGCCCAACAATCTGGTGTTTCGTGCATGGTTTGCTGGATTTTGAGGGATTTTTTGAATTTTTAAATTATATGTTCTTTCTCTTAAATTATATGTTCAATTACATTAGTTGGCCCAATGGCACTTGGCAGTAGGTCTATGATGCGCACCACGAGATATCTCGAAAACGGAAAAATGACTTATTGACAAAAACTAACTTTTATGTTATAATATTTTTAAATTTTTTTATCGTTCCGAACATCCAAGTATTATTATATTTTCTGATTGTATTCATAATTAAATCGAGATACCTATCAAGAATTTAGATGGTATTACATTTCATTTATTAGCTTCGCATCCTGGAATTCGCGCTCCAGTGGAAAAGCAGCTTTATACATTTAATCATATTTTAGTTTTCGTTTCGCGTCTGCAAAGCTCTTACAAAGTTTATTTCGAATTTATAAAGGTTTCACTTACCTTTTATGTGGGAGCAGGCGCAAATGTACATGAAACAAAAACGAAATAATATATTAGATTTACTCCAAAAAAGCGTCGTAAATAATGTTTGTTCTCGTTCATCCACTTCACTGGTTCCTTTGCTTTGTTCTCAGTACGTTTAGTAAAGTCTTGAGCACACTTGTACCAACAATACATGTTTTAACCGACAAAAAAAAAGAGGTTCTGTATATATGTAAGTCTACTATTTTTATTACGTTACGTTATCAACCCATATACGGCTCACTGCTGAGCTCGAGTCTCCTCTCAGAATGAGAGGGGTTAGGCCAATAGTCCACCACGCTGGCCAAGTGCGGATTGGCAGACTTAACACACGCAGAGAATTAAGAAATTCTCTGGTAAGCAGGTTTCCTCGCGATGTTTTCCTTCACCGTTTGAGACACGTGATTTTTAAATTCTTAAAATGAACACAACTGCAAAGTTGGAGGTGTATGCCCCGTACCGGATTCAAACCCACACCCTCCGGAATCGGAGGCAGAGGTCATATCCACTGGGCTATCACGACTCTATTTTTATTATTCAATATAAATTATTATCTGTCCGTCCGGATCATTATCATTAACATCTGATTGTGATTTTTAAATAATATATATATCACCATTAACCCGGCAGCCCGTATTGTAGCAGTGTACTGGGTCTAAGCTCAATATCTCCTCCTCTGTACGAAGAGAAGCCTGGCATAAATAGTACAAAGTAACAAAGAAGTAAAATAGTAATATAAGTACAAAATAGTATAGTAAAAATATATATTATACCAACGATAGAATTTCGTAGCAGTTTGCTACAGTGGTATTTGTGAATCTCTTTACATAGGAACACACTGAAATTGTTTAGTTGTTTGTTGTTGTGATTGTTGTAAAACTGCCTAGCCGTATTAGAAACCTAATGTGACGTCAAAGTACAAATGTTACGTTGTTTGTATGTTTGTGTTAGTATCGTGTGGTAACTTATAGAATAGGGATGATGACAGTTTTTTTAAATTGTATATAAATTAAAAGTATGCTAATAGTAAGGCAATTTTGTAAAAGTAACAGGGTATCTGCGATCATTACATTTGGAGCTACAGGGATTTAAATGGTCAGATTTGCGGCGCTGCCGCGGATCCCTGGAAAACGCCGCATTCAAAATGGTACGAATTTATGACGTCGTAGGTACATAATGATCATAGATTCGTATGGGCGTTCAAACACAATTACTAATATCTTTGTTATCTGTGCATTTATGTTTATAGTTTATTTATTAAAAAATGTCACATTTAGTATAAGTAAGCTAAAACTGTATGAATTTTCGTCTAATTACGATAGAAGATTTTTAATAGATTTTGAAATTTTATAATTTTATTTATTTTGCAAATATCCATACAATCTTTGCTTTTTACGTATAAATTAGTTAACAATGACCTTATTTACCCGAATGTCTCTTTTAACTATTTCTTTCCTTATTGCAAATTATATATTCAAACCTAGTCATCATCCCCATAGGATATCGTAGCACTTTGCTACAGTTCTACGAGTATTTGTCAATCTCTTCACATCGAAATACAGTGAAATAGTTTAATTGTACAAAAAATTACAGCAATAAGAATCTACCTAACCGTATTAGAAGCCCAATGTGACGTCAAAGTAAAAATGTTACTTATAGAATTGAACTTCGTAGCACTTTGTTACAGTTCTACGAGTATTGGTGAGATTCTTCACACCAGAACACAGTGATGCTGATTAGTTGTACAAATGAATACCTAAGTATTGACTACCTAGTTGTATTAGTATCATACTCGTACTGTGTGACGTCACACGAAAAATGTAGCATGTAGAATTTCGTAGCACTTTGCTACAGAGCCACTTGTGAATCTCTTCACAACACCTGAATACTGTGATGCTGCTTGGTTATATAAATGAATACAAATTAATATCTACTTGTATTAAAAAGTATTAAACATATACTATATGACGTCACAGTAAAATGTAGCTAGTAGAATTTCGTAGCACTTTGCTACAATGCTCGTTGAGAATATTTACGGGAACAAATAATGCTGTTTTTTTGCAGTACTAGCCCCGATCTGCAGTTTCATCCGCGTAGTTCCCTTTCCCGTGATAATGCGAGGATAAAATATAGTCTATGATATTCACAAATAACGTACTTTTATATTAGTAAAAAAATTTTGAAAATCGGTTTAGTAGATCCAGAGATTAGGCCTCTACAACAAACTTTACCTCTGTAGAATATTTGTAAAGATTAATCACAGTGCAAGTATTTTCTGCTCTATAAGAAATCTACTATATGACGTCACAGTAAAAAAGGCCTATAGAATTTCGCAGTACTTTACTAAAGTGCTAGTTGCGAAGCACTCAATCAACGAATGACAACACACTCTTCTCGGGCCCTTAGAAAACGATCCCCACGTTTGTCTTGTGTCGCGTCGAGATGGCGCCGCGCATGACCTGGTCCCTGACATTATTCCATTCGACGCCATATAAAATGACGAACGAATTTTACAAATGGAAGCAGATTTTTTACTCCAGGTTGGTATTGATAAAATCACACTAATATTATAAAGGCGAAAATTTGTGTGTGTAAGTATGTTTGTTCCTAATATACGCTGCAACCACTGAAGCAATTTGGCTGACGTTTACAATGGAAATGGATTTTACTCTGGTTTAACACATAGGCTACTTTTTATCCCGGAAAAATCCATGAATACCTCGGTATTTGTCACAAACTGAATTCCACGCGGACTAAGTCGCGGGCGTCCGCAAATTATAACTAAATTAAAGACCGAAAGTACTTAAAAATTTAAAAATCTTAATAACTACTAAAGTACTACACACGCTATTAGACAAGATTTTTGTATGATATTTTTAATGTTCATTCTCATTAAATGTAAAATATATTTTCAACCATTTTTTCATAGGAAAAGAAAGAAAGAAAGAAATCAACTTACAATATCAAATAATTTTAGCCCTTGAAAAGCAAATAGTACGTTTTGCGTTGCGTCAAGATGGCGCCGCGCCTGACCTGTTACCTGACATCATTGTATTCCACACCGTTTATAGGAAAGTGATGAGCGAATTTCATAAAAGAATTTTTTGCTCGAGCCTCACAAAAATACAAGAAATGTAATTAAAATAATGAACGCTACAAAAAATGAGAACCTTGAAACACTATTAACAGCGCAAGCTATATTGGATGATTAAAAGTAGCTGTTTTTTTATCCATCATAAAAAAACGAAGAGGTTCACAATTCATCCATATCATAAGGACAGGCTTTTAGACAGTAAAGGTACTGTTACACATGCTCTAAAATAGCATGCTAAAAACGTGCTATTATGTATGCTCCATACGAGCATGCTTTCTGTTTACATTTGCTAGCAATAAGCGTGCTACTTTTAAGTATGCTCCTGAATAAGCATGCTCAAAGCAAACATTCCAATTACATTCTAATTTGTATCTATCGCTCTCTGTCTTTATTATCGTGTTAGACAGGGAGAGATGAAGGTGAAGAGAATGCAGAATAGCAATGCTGATCGACTATCATACTCAATAAGCAAACCTATTCAGACGCGCTAAAAGCACGCCTCCTTCCACCCGCACAGCAAGTAGCATGCTCATAAATCGCACGACTGTTGATTCTTGAGCAACCTCGAAATAAGCATGCTCATTATTAGCATTGTTGCGATACACATGCTAATAAAAAGCAACTACTCAATAGTATAGTAGCATGAAATCGTGCTTGAAATGAGCATGTGTAACAGTAGCTTACTCTCACCTGTGGTTCTTTTAAAGACAAAATTAAAAGATCACCTGACATCGCTTTCAAGCTGATCAGTAGAACGTATATGATTTGGTTTTTATGCTCATATTAGCGGACGCCCGCGAGTTCGTCCGCGTGGAATTCAGTTATTCACGAATCCTGCGGAAACCATGGATTTTTCCGGGATAAAAAGTAGCATATGTGTTAATCCAGAGTAAAATCTATTTCCATTCCAAACTTCAGCCAAATCGCTTCAGTAGCTACAGCGCAAAGGAGGGACAAACATACACAAGTACATACAAAAATTCGCCTTTATAATATTAGTGTGATAGGTATGGTTTTCTTAGAAAAGCAATATCGAAGGGTTTATTATAACCGCTCTTATATTGTCATCTTAAGTTTCAATTTATCATGTTTGCCGAGCGAGCGGCCCGTGTAAGCCTCGGGCGGTACTTGAATCCTTGAAATTCGATCATCAAGTTTGCCGCCCCGCGTCGCGACGATCAGGCGCCTCTCTCTGACCTGACCTGCTTTCTACTCGTGTATGGCCCACTTATAAGCGGACAGTATTCTTGTGACAAATTATATGATGGTAAGATATTCCACCAATTTCTAATAAGTGTTTTGGCATCGTTTATGTAAATACATGATCGATAAAAAAGATGGAAACAAGATGGACTTCAAAAATGGAGATTCTGTGTTAACTGACACCGCGCGGTTTCACCCGCGTGGTTCTCGTTCCCGTAGGAATACGGTGATAATATAGCCTTCCTCGATAAATGGGCTATCTAACACTGAAAGAATTTTACAAATCGGACTAGTAGTTTCTGAGATTAGCGCGTTCAATCAAACAACCAAACAAACTCTTCAGCTTTATAATATTAGTATAGATTTAAAACTATGGTTGAAGTATGGTAACAAACTTAAAGCTTTTATAAAACAAAAAAAACATCTAGCTATCCCAGATTTTCCGCTCTATTACATGAAAAAGAAACGTAAATATCTTTGCCTTGTAACTCATACCTTTTCTTCTCGCAGCCTCCTTATGGCGAAGGGTCCAAATGGCCTTCCCGCAATAAATATACTGTTTCCGGGAATTGTGATTTTACGTGCGCAGTACTCAGACGTTTAGCGATGTATTACGTATAAGGTGGGATAAGGTATATTTTGGAGTTATATAGAAGACTAGCGAATGCTCGTGACATCTTCCGTGTGAGGTTTAGTTTTTCACAAGTCCCGCGGGAGCCATGGATTTTATGGGATATAAAGTAGTCTATATGTTGTTTGAGACGTTATAGCTCAGTAGCTATGACCTTTGCCTTATAACACATAAGCTTTCAGAAAAATCCATGGTCCCCAAAGGATTAGCAATAAAATAGAATTTCAAGCAAAGTAGCAGGCAGAGTAGATTAAAGAGTAGCAGGCGTCCGCAGTAGTTCTATCACAATCACAATATTATTTATCAAGAAGATATTATAGAGATAAGATTTGCCTTTTACAGTATGTTAATTAGTCATATAGTTTCGGAGATAACACAAAATTTCTAAAAGATGCATTAATGCCGCTAAAAGACGCCCCGTGGTTTCACCCACGTAGTTCCTTTTTCCGTAGGAACACGGAGTAAAAACATAGCCTATGACACTCGCAAATAACGTAGCTTTCTATCGGTGAAAGTATTTCCAAAATAGGATTGTAGATCCAGAGATTACTGGAAACAACTGTACACACACAAACACACAAACTGTACTACTTACAATCTAAATTATATAAAACTCAAAAGTGACTGACTGACATAGTGATCTATCAACGCACAGCCCAAACCACTGCGTCCAGTATCGGGCTGAAATTTGGCATGCAGGTAGATTTTATGACATAGGTATCCGTTAAGAAAGGATTTATATCAATTCTACCCCCAAGGAGATGAAAATTTGTCAATTTAAAACCGATTTAGCTGAAATTTAGAATACCTTTCATCCCGGAAAAATCCATGATTCCCGTGGGATTTGTAAAACTAAATTTCACGCGGACGAAATCGTGGGCGTCCGCTAGTATAATAATAAACTAATATCTCAGCCGAGCCTCGCTTCCATCTTAAGCTGCAGTGTCGCTTAACATTAGGAGAGATTACACGTCTAAGTAACTTACTTGTCTTTAAATAACTAAAATTAAAAATATGAATCATCCCAATATCTAAATAATATAAATCTAAATCTAAATATACTTTTAAGAAATATTTCGCTTGTATTTGTTAGATTGCCAAAAAGCAGACTGTGGCAATTATTAATTAATAATAAACAATTAATTCTATAATTATTTCTTTTTTAATTTTTTTTTGTTTTGTGCTTGCTTTTTTTTACACAACTGTATTTTAACTGTATTTTATTTCTTTTTTAGTGATATAATTATGTTTGTTTAACTAATTGTATGTGTTCTGTTCTTCC
The DNA here is from genome assembly GCF_947172395.1 of Bicyclus anynana. NCBI lineage: Eukaryota > Metazoa > Arthropoda > Insecta > Lepidoptera > Nymphalidae > Bicyclus > Bicyclus anynana. The sequence goes on along the minus strand of NC_069102.1, from coordinate 10,987,076 downwards.
CTTCTAAGGGTCTGACAGAATACCAGCGTTGTGGATACTGATGTACTCACAACAAATTTTAGCTGAGTCAGGTCCATTTTTTTGGCACAACATATTTTCTATATCTAATATATAAAATTCTCGTGTCACAGTTTTCGTTGCCATACTCCTCCGAAACGGCTTGACCGATTTTGATGAATTTTTTTGTGCTTATCCGGTATCTATGAGAATAGGCCAACATCTATTTTTCAAACCCCTAAATCCTAGGGGTAGGGTAAAAGTAGGGTATGACTAGGGTAGGGGTAGGGTTGAGGTACGGTAGAGGTAATGTAGGGGTAGGATAGGAGTAGGGTAGAAGCAGGGTAGGGTAGGGATAGAGAAGAAGTGCATCATAAGTCAAAGCGAAGCTTGAGCGGGTCCGCTAGTATTATATATATATATATATTTTTTATTCGTAATAGACTTGCGCTTGACTACAATCATGCCTGGTGGAAAGCAATGATGAGGTCTAGGTTGGAGCGCGCTTGCCTAGAATATATATATGTATTAGTTTTAAGTTATTATGTAGTTCTGTGTTGTGCTGACAAATAAATGATTTCTATTCTATTCTATTCTATTCTATTCAATATAATAAAATTAGCAAGTATTCCTAAAGTTTGATAAAATATCAAAGTTTTAGCGGCTCTGCGTCCCTCATGTGATAACTTATTTTCCCGCGGGATCAGATTACTCAGATTAGGATAAAAGGTTTCCGACATCCATCTTCTTAATCTGAGCCAATCATTTTGGTATCCTACTTTCGAGCAACATGTTATTGGAAATTATTTTTTACTAGCGGACGCCCGCGACTTCGTCCGCGTGGATTTCAGTTTTTCAAAAATCCCCTATATATAAAAGCCTATGTGTTAATCCAGAGTAAAATCTTTTTTCATTCAGTCCAAGTTGCTTCGCAGCATAAAAGAGGAACAAACACAAACTTACACACACACACATACACAAATTTTCGCCTTTATAATATTAGTGTGACAGTGTGATGTTATGTGAAAGATCAAGATGGCTTTGGGTAACTCCTGCCCTCGATTGTCCAAGTATACAAACTGACGTTATTTCAAAAGAGCTTGTAAACCAAACTTACTTGAAAAAAATTAAATTTAAATTTTGTAAAACATATTTTTTTATACTATAAGTCAGGGTTTGTCAAACTTTCGGCTCCACGGAGCTTTACTAATTAATGTACTCCCCCCCCCCAAATATACATTTGACTGTTGAAGTAAATACACGTACACATAAAGTACCAAAAGAAAATTAATGTAATGGGTGTGCTTGTTTATTGTCGCAAATGGATTCAATGTTAGCAGTAATTTTGGAAAATTTTAACCTTAATTCTGACTTAGGGGTTCGCGTACCCCACTTTGAGAAACCTTGCTATAAGTTGATGTGAAAATGACTGCCAAGGGGCTCGTTTGCTACAGTCGCTCAAGAAAAAGGTTCCCCTGTCTCTATTAAAAGGCAATCCCCATACTTAAATCCCCTTTAAATGATACTATTGGGCCATTTACGCTCACATTCTCAAAAGCTCTTATGATGTGATCTAATAACTACCCCTGAGCCACTGTAAGTCACAAATAAACGGAAAACGTGTGTTTATAGTGAGGGTGTATCCAACCCTTCTCAACTTAAGTACAAGACAGTGGTTCAAGTTACAAGAAATTAGTAGTAAAGTTACTCTGTCAGTGAGTGTTTTGAATATATCAGCAAGTTATACTGAGTGCTAAACAAGAACAGTGCCTTATTTATTCAAATATACTAGACACAAATTATGTAAAAGAATTTATTTTTATCGTGAAAAACTTACTATTTACCCAATATAAACTATTATTCTAAGACTACGACTGTGTCGTCTTCGAGAAATTAATTAATATAGAAGAATAATTAAGCATATAAATAAAGGTACAGTGTATTTGTTATACCTATAGAACTCAAAATTCTTATTTTCTTAATATTTATAAATTTATCTCTACACTATGACGCCACGCGGTTTCACCCGCGTGGTTTCCGTTACCGCAGGAATACGGGGATGAAATATAGCCTATAGCCTTCCTCGATAAATGGGCTATCTAACACTGAAAGAATTTTTCAAATCGGACCAGCAGTTCCTGAGATTAGCGCGTTCAATCAAACAAACAAACAAACTCCTCAGCTTTATAATATTAGTATAGATAGGCACTCATACACACACATTCCGGTTTTGTTTATTTTATTTTACTTCAGTTTTGCATGTTTTTGTTTATCTTTTGGTTTATTGATTTTATAACTTAAATTGTAAATTGTTTATCAACCTACTGTAGCATTGAAAATAGGAAGACACTGCCTCCTATAACACTATTATTATTATTCTTTTTTTAGTTTGTCTTGTAAATTAAAATATACAAATCACTGTTAAGGTATAAGACGTTACTTTTCTGTCAAAGTATATGATCAAAGATCTAATGCGATTATAGAAACTGTCTCTATAGCATTGATGTTAAACAGTTGTAATCGTGTTCGTCGGTTAAAGAGCTCCGTAAAAATACGTTTTTGTGTAATTGAATTGTGTAAAAAACGGGCAAAATTTTCTAGTTTAGTATAAGATATATACCAAAACTAAGCTCGTTTTCTTCAGAAAATGACAGACAATTTTGTTCGTGACTATGAGTGCGATACAGGTCCTTCTATAATTGGTCTGAGGATAACATTTAATTTTACGTAAAACTTTTTTAATATTATCGTGACTTATCGTTTACTACCTAGGTAATTTTAGGTTTTTTAGTATTAGCTTTTGGTGTTATATTCGGCTTCCCCATTAATCGAATGTTAAAATAGGTAATTAAAGCCCAGCGTCCACTAGAAGCGACTCCATGTGCTCGCAGAGTACGTGTCAAGTGAGACATTCTTGACGTAGCAGAGCCGAGAGCGACTCTCGATTGCACTTGACTCGAACTGGGGCATGCCAGATATCATGCCGAAGCTAGTTGATTATCAAAATTAGGTAGGTACCTAAATATCCCCGTGAAAATCGACACAAGTACAAATGCTAATGCATCGAAATTTAAAATTTGTATGTGAATGACATATTTTACTATCGAAAGGTCACGTGATCAAGTTGTCGATCGGATCTGTCATTCACATACATTTTGTTAGTTGTCGAAGCGTTAGCGTTTGTAGAAAGATCGACGTGTCACATGGCTAAGGCCCCTGTTCTTGAAGGATTGAGTCGTTTGTACAGAACTGTGTCCAGGATATGTTAAACATTCTTCTCCAGATAGTAGAATACATAAGTATTGAGTAGTTAATTACTCTATCGTACTGGTTGAGACGTGACGTCATAATGGATGACGTCACCAACTTATAAGCCTGAAATAATTGCTGGATGAAGATGTAATTCACGGACGCTGTATTGTTTATGACGCGATGACAGTGACCCTTCTCAAGTAAAGTAAGATGTTATGGTCCAAGTTATAAGCGAATGTATTACAACATCCTCTTGAATCTAGTAGTTAGCTTAAGTGCCTGGAGTATCAGGTTCGAATCTTGGGTCGGGCTATTAGTCAGGGATCTGAAGAACATTTTGTACAACTGATTACTATCAAGTTAATTTTTCGTCAGTCACTCTCGATGAGACGATCAACTTTTTCGTTTACGAAAATTATTGATTCTGGTAGCTAACTAAGTTAACAGGAAATATAAATTTCTGAGCGTCGGAACGTGTGGGTTCAAATCCGGTCCGGGGCATGCACCTCCAACTTTTCAGTTGTGTGCATTATAAGAAATTAAATTTTAAACATCATGAGAAAACAATGAATTTTTCTAGTTCTCTGCGTGTGTGAAGTCTATCAATCCGCATTGGGCTACCGTGGTAGCCATTAGCCTAACCCCTCTCATTCTGAGAGGAGACTCGAGCTTAGCAGTGAGCCAAATATCTATACTTTTCTATACTAATATAAAAAGCTGAAGAGTTTGTTTGAATGATTGAACGCGCTAATCTCAGGAACTACTGGTCCGATTTGAGAAACTCTTTCAATGTTAGATAGCCTATTTATCGAGGAAGGCTATATATTATCCTCGAAATCCTACGGGAACGAGAACCAGCGGGTGAAATCAGTCGGTGTCAGCCAGTGGGTTGATAATGATGATGTCACTAACAAAAAACGTGGCTTTTTAGTGATTAAATAATTTTCAAAATCGGTTTAGTAGATCCAGAGATTATCCCCTACAATACTATAAACTTCCTCTTTGTAGTATTAATATAGATTACACAGATTTATCATCGCTCTACTAAAGTAATTCTTTTCCATTAACATCCTAATTCACGTAATTTAAGGACCTCCGAGTCTACAAACGAAATAAGATAAGTTTTCCTCCTTTTGTTCAAGGGTTTTTAACTTTTATCCTGTGACAAGTTGTCAGGTACTAAAAAATTTTTTGCTCGTTTTAAAGGCGATGCTAAAATAGCCCGGCTTAACCGACGCTGTTTAATTAGTAGTCATTTGAGAGTTCCTTTGTCGCTTACTAATTGTTACTTACGGTAGAAATGGGACGGACAAAATGTTCTTGTAAATGTTTTTTGACTTGAATTAGGAACGGTTTAATTTCAATAAATAATTCCCCTCTAAATACAAGAATAAAGGTACTGTTACACATGCTCTAAAATAGCATGCTAAAAACGTGCTATTAAGTATGCTCCATACGAGCATGGTTATCATCAGTTTACATTTGCTAGCAATAAGCATGCTCAAAGCAAACATTACAATTACACATGCTAATTTGTATCTTTCGCTCTCTGTCTATAGTATCGTGTTAAACAGGGAGAGATGAAGGTGAAGAGAATACAGAATACCAATGCTGATCGACTAGCATACTCAATAAGCAAACCTGTTCAGACGCGCTAAAACCACGTCGCCATTCACATGAGCAGCAAGTAGCATGCTAATAAATCGCACGACTGTTGATTCTTGAGCAAGCTCGAAGTAAGCATGCTCATTATTAGCAATGTTGCATTAACATACACGTGCTAGCTACGCTAAATACAACCAATCGCGAACCTTTGTAATATAAAAAAACTACCCAATTATTCTTTATACCTTCAATCTCTAATTTTTCACGGCAACAATACACGAATGATATGAATAGAAACATGCTCTACAATGGAATGCACTGCCGTGTACCCGTCAATCCGATGCTGTCAATTCTGTATTTTCAACATACAGAATCAATTTCCCGGAAACTTTCAAACCGGCAGAAATATTGGTGCAATGTATAAAGCTCTTTCCTGCTGCCGTTTGCTGCAAAATATGTTTTATAGAAATCTTTTTCGAACTTTTGTAGAGTAGAGATATTCGTAGGTCCAGTGGTTGTCTTGTTCGGTTAAAGATAATAAGGTTCTAGTTTCAAGTCCTAGGTTACACTAGGTTATAAAAAATAGTAATTCCCTTTTATAATAAACTAAACTGCCACATGAAACCACTGACTCTTAATATGAACTGCACTATACGACTGTGTACTTAGTTCTAGATAAGTTTTTAAAATTGTGTTAAACAAAAAAAAAATAAACGTTGGCTGAGTTTGTTGTGGGCTCTTCGGACCAAGGCGCATTTAAAACCCTCGTAACTTTGATTTCAAGTTTTCGAGTATACTTTCCACCATTAAATTAAATCATGACATAACTTGACGTTTCAACTATTGATTATTGAGCGAGCTCGAAATAAGCATGCTCATTATTAGCATGCTTTCGTTTCGCTTGAAATGAGAATGTGTAACAGTAGCTTTGCTTGTAACCGATGATGATTAAATTGTTTGACAAATACGTCCG